>NW_027141653.1:0-52500 GCF_036365525.1 Heterodontus francisci | reverse complement strand
AGAAGGTGAGAGTGGGTGTGTGTGGATTGATTAGAGGGTGAGAGTGTGTGTGTGTGGATTGATTAGAGGGTGAGAGTGTGTGTGTGTGGATTGATTAGAAGGTGAGAGTGTGTGTGTGTGGATTGATTAGAGGGTGAGAGTGTGTGTGTGTGGATTGATTAGATGGTGAGAGTGTGTGTGTGTGGAATGATTAGAGGGTGAGAGTGTGTGTGTGTGGATTGATTAGAGGGTGAGAGTGTGTGTGTGTGGATTGATTAGAGGGTGAGAGTGTGTGTGTGTGGATTGATTAGAGGGTGAGAGTGTGTGTGTGTGGATTGATTAGAGGGTGCGAGTGTGTGTGTGTGGATTGATTAGAGGGTGAGAGTGTGTGTGTGTGGATTGATTAGAAGGTGAGAGTGTGTGTGTGTGGATTGATTAGAGGGTGAGAGTGTGTGTGTGTGGATTGATTAGATGTTGAGAGTGTGTGTGTGTGGAATGATTAGAGGGTGAGAGTGTGTGTGTGTGGATTGATTTTGGGGGTGAGAGTGTGTGTGTGTGGATTGATTAGAGGGTGAGAGTGTGTGTGTGTGGATTGATTAGAGGGTGAGAGTGTGTGTGTGTGGATTGATTAGAGGGTGAGAGTGTGTGTGTGTGGATTGATTTTGGGGTTGAGAGTGTGTGTGTGTGGATTGATTTTGGGTGTGAGAGTGTGTTTGTATGGATTGATTAGAGGGTTAGAGTGTGTGGGTGTGGATTGATTTGGGGGTGAGAGTGTGTGTGTGTGGATTGATTAGAGGGTGAGAGTGTGTGTGTGTGGATTGATTAGAGGGTGAGAGTGTGTGTGTGTGGATTGATTAGAGTGTGAGAGTGTGTGTGTGTGGATTGATTAGAGGGTGAGAGTGTGTGTGTGTGGATTGATTAGAGGGTGAGAGTGTGTGTGTGTGGATTGATTAGAGGGTGAGAGTGTGTGTGTGTGGATTGATTAGAAGGTGAGAGTGTGTGTGTGTGGATTGATTAGAAGGTGAGAGTGGGTGTGTGTGGATTGATTAGAGGGTGAGCGTGTGTGTGTGTGGATTGATTAGAGGGTGAGAGTGTGTGTGTGTGGATTAATAGAAGGTGAGAGTGTGTGTGTGTGGAT
This sequence comes from Heterodontus francisci, assembly GCF_036365525.1. Classification (NCBI taxonomy): domain Eukaryota; kingdom Metazoa; phylum Chordata; class Chondrichthyes; order Heterodontiformes; family Heterodontidae; genus Heterodontus; species Heterodontus francisci. Next base: position 51,383 of record NW_027141653.1, on the reverse strand, counting down.
TGATTAGAGGGTGAGAGTGTGTGTGTGTGGATTGATTAGATGGTGAGAGTGTGTGTGTGTGGAATGATTAGAGGGTGAGAGTGTGTGTGTGTGGATTGATTAGAGGGTGAGAGTGTGTGTGTGTGGATTGATTAGAGGGTGAGAGTGTGTGTGTGTGGATTGATTAGAAGGTGAGAGTGTGTGTGTGTGGATTGATTAGAAGGTGAGAGTGGGTGTGTGTGGATTGATTAGAGGGTGAGCGTGTGTGTGTGTGGATTGATTAGAGGGTGAGAGTGTGTGTGTGTGGATTGATTAGAAGGTGAGAGTGTGTGTGTGTGGATTGATTAGAGGGTGAGAGTGTGTGTGTGTGGATTGATTAGATGGTGAGAGTGTGTGTGTGTGGATTGATTAGAGGGTGAGAGTGTGTGTGTGTGGATTGATTTTGGGGGTGAGAGTGTGTGTGTGTGGATTGATTAGAGGGTGAGAGTGTGCGTGTGTGGAATGATTAGAGGGTGAGAGTGTGTGTGTGTGGATTGATTAGAGGGTGAGAGTGTGTGTGTGTGGATTGATTTTGGGGGTGAGAGTGTGTGTGTGTGGATTGATTAGAGGGTGAGAGTGTGTGTGTGTGGATTGATTAGAGGGTGAGAGTGTGTGTGTGTGGATTGATTAGAAGGTGAGAGTGTGTGTGTGTGGATTGATTAGAGGGTGAGAGTGTGTGTGTGTGGATTGATTAGAGGGTGAGAGTTTGTGTGTGTGGATTGATTAGAGGGTGAGAGTGTGTGTGTGTGGATTGATTAGAGGGTGAGAGTGTGTGTGTGTGGATTGATTAGATCGTGAGAGTGTGTGTGTGTGGATTGATTAGATGTTGAGAGTGTGTGTGTGTGGAATGATTAGAGGGTGAGAGTGTGCGTGTGTGGATTGATTAGAGGGTGAGAGTGTGTGTGTGTGGATTGATTAGAGGGTGAGTGTGTGTGTGTGTGGAATGATTAGAGGGTGAGAGTGTGTGTGTGTGTGGATTGAGTAGAGGGTGAGAGTGTGTGTGTGTGGATTGATTTTGGGGGTGAGAGTGTGTGTGTGTGGATTGATTAGAGGGTGAGAGTGTGTGTGTGTGGATTGATTAGAGGGTGAGAGTGTGTGTGTGTGGATTGATTAGAGGGTGAGAGTGTGTGTGTGTGGATTGATTTTGGGGGTGAGAGTGTGTGTGTGTGGATTGATTTTGGGTGTGAGAGTGTGTTTGTGTGGATTGATTAGAGGGTTAGAGTGTGTGGGTGTGGATTGATTTTGGGGGTGAGAGTGTGTGTGTGTGGATTGATTAGAGGGTGAGAGTGTGTGTGTGTGGATTGATTAGAGGGTGAGAGTGTGTGTGTGTGGATTGATTAGAGTGTGAGAGTGTGTGTGTGTGGATTGATTAGAGGGTGAGAGTGTGTGTGTGTGGATTGATTAGAGGGTGAGAGTGTGTGTGTGTGGATTGATTAGAGGGTGAGAGTGTGTGTGTGTGGATTGATTAGAAGGTGAGAGTGTGTGTGTGTGGATTGATTAGAAGGTGAGAGTGGGTGTGTGTGGATTGATTAGAGGGTGAGCGTGTGTGTGTGTGGATTGATTAGAGGGTGAGAGTGTGTGTGTGTGGATTAATAGAAGGTGAGAGTGTGTGTGTGTGGATTGATTAGAGGGTGAGAGTGTGTGTGTGTGGATTGATTAGATGGTGAGAGTGTGTGTGTGTGGAATGATTAGAGGGTGAGAGTGTGTGTGTGTGGATTGATTAGAGGGTGAGAGTGTGTGTGTGTGGATTGATTAGAGGGTGAGAGTGTGTGTGTGTGGATTGATTAGAAGGTGAGAGTGTGTGTGTGTGGATTGATTAGAAGGTGAGAGTGGGTGTGTGTGGATTGATTAGAGGGTGAGCGTGTGTGTGTGTGGATTGATTAGAGGGTGAGAGTGTGTGTGTGTGGATTGATTAGAAGGTGAGAGTGTGTGTGTGTGGATTGATTAGAGGGTGAGAGTGTGTGTGTGTGGATTGATTAGATGGTGAGAGTGTGTGTGTGTGGATTGATTAGAGGGTGAGAGTGTGTGTGTGGATTGATTTTGGGGGTGAGAGTGTGTGTGTGTGGATTGATTAGAGGGTGAGAGTGTGCGTGTGTGGAATGATTAGAGGGTGAGAGTGTGTGGGTTTGGATTGATTAGAGGGTGAGAGTGTGTGTGTGTGGATTGATTTTGGGGGTGAGAGTGTGTGTGTGTGGATTGATTAGAGGGTGAGAGTGTGCGTGTGTGGAATGATTAGAGGGTGAGAGTGTGTGTGTGTGGATTGATTAGAGGGTGAGAGTGTGTGTGTGTGGATTGATTTTGGGGGTGAGAGTGTGTGTGTGTGGATTGATTAGAGGGTGAGAGTGTGTGTGTGTGGATTGATTAGAGGGTGAGAGTGTGTGTGTGTGGATTGATTAGAGGGTGAGAGTGTGTGTGTGTGGATTGATTAGAGGGTGAGAGTGTGTGTGTGTGGATTGATTAGAGGGTGAGAGTGTGTGTGTGTTGATTGATTAGAGGGTGAGAGTGCGTGTGTGGATTGATTAGAGGGTGAGAGTGTGTGCGTGCGGATTGATTAGAGGGTGAGAGTGTGTGTGTGGATTGATTAGAGGGTGAGAGTGTGTGTGTGTGGAATGATTAGAGGGTGAGAGTGTGTGTGTGTGGATTGATTAGAGGCTGAGTGTGTGTGTGTGGATTGATTAGAGGGTGAGAGTGTGTGTGTGTGGAATGATTAGAGGGTGAGAGTGTGTGTGTGTGGATTGATTAGAGGCTGAGTGTGTGTGTGTGGATTGATTAGAGGGTGAGAGTGTGTGTGTGTGGAATGATTAGAGGGTGAGTGTGTGTGTGTGTGGATTGATTAGAGGCTGAGTGTGTGTGTGTGGATTGATTAGAGGGTGAGAGTGTGTGTGTGTGTGGATTGATTAGAGGCTGAGTGTGTGTGTGTGGATTGATTAGGGGGTGAGAGTGTGTGTGTGTGGATTGATTAGAGGGTGAGAGTGTGTGTGTGTGTGGATTGATTAGTGGGTGAGAGTGTTTGTGTGTGGATTGATTAGAGGGTGAGAGTGTGTGTGTGTGGATTGATTAGAGGGTGAGAGTGTGTGTGTGTGGATTGATTAGAGGGTGAGAGTGTGTGTGTGTGGATTGATTAGTGGGAGAGAGTGTTTGTGTGTGGATTGATTGGAGGGTGAGAGTGTGTGTGTGGATTGATTAGAGGGTGAGAGTGTGTGTGTGGATTGATTAGAGGGTGAGAGTGTGTGTGTGTGGATTGATTAGATGGTGAGAGTGTGTGTGTGTGGATTGATTAGAGGGTGAGAGTGTGTGTGTGTGGATTGATTAGAGGGTGAGAGTGTGTGTGTGTGGATTGATTAGAGGGTGAGAGTGTGTGTGTGTGGATTGATTAGTGGGTGAGAGTGTGTGTGTCTGGATTGATTAGAGGGTTAGAGTGTGTGTGTGTGGATTGATTAGTGGGTGAGAGTGTGTGTGTGTGGATTGATTAGTGGGTGAGAGTGTTTGTGTGTGGATTGATTAGGGGGTGAGAGTGTGTGTGTGTGGATGGATTAGGGGGTGAGAGAGTGTGTGTGTCGATTGATTAGAGGGTGAGAGTGTGTGTGTGTGGATTGATTAGAGGGTGAGAGTGTGTGTGTGTGGATTGATTAGGGGTTGAGAGTGTATGTGTGTGGATTGATTAGAGGGTGAGAGTGTGTGTGTGTGGATTTATTAGAGGGTGAGAGTGTGTGTGTGTGGATTGATTAGAGGGTGAGAGTGTGTGTGTGTGGACTGATTAGAGGGTGAGAGTGTGTGTGTGTGGATTGATTAGATGGTGAGAGTGTGTGTGTGTGGATTGATTAGAGGGTGAGAGTGTGTGTGTGTGGATTGATTAGAGGTTGAGAGTGTGTGTGTGTGGATTGATTAGAGGGTGAGAGTGTGTGTGTGTGGATTGATTAGAGGGTGAGAGTGTGTGTGTGTGGATTGATTAGAGGGTGAGAGTGTGTGTGTGTGGATTGATTAGAGGGTGAGAGTGTGTGTGTGTGGATTGATTAGAGGGTGAGAGTGTGTGTGTGTGGATTGATTAGGGGTTGAGAGTGTGTGTGCGTGGATTGATTAGAGGGTGAGAGTGTGTGTGTGTGGATTGATTAGAGGGTGAGTGTGTGTGTGTGTGGATTGATTAGGGGGTGAGAGTGTGTGTGTGTGGATTGATTAGACGGTGAGAGTGTGTGTGTGTGGATTGATTAGAAGGTGAGAGTGTGTGTGTGTGGATTGATTAGAAGGTGAGAGTGTGTGTGTGTGGATTGATTAGAAGGTGAGAGTGTGTGTGTGTGGATTGATTAGAGGGTGAAAGTGTGTGTGTGTGGATTGATTAGAGGGTGAGAGTGTGTGTGTGTGCATTGATTAGAGGGTGAGAGTGTGTGTGTGTGGATTGATTAGAGGGTGAGAGTGTGTGTGTGTGGATTGATTAGGGGGTGAGAGTGTGTGTGTGTGGATTGATTAGACGGTGAGAGTGTGTGTGTGTGGATTGATTAGAACGTGAGAGTGTGTGTGTGTGGATTGATTAGAAGGTGAGATTGTGTGTGTGTGGATTGATTAGAAGGTGAGAGTGTGTGTGTGTGGATTGATTAGAGGGTGAGAGTGTGTGTGTGTGGATTGATTAGAGGGTGAGAGTGTGTGTGTGTGCATTGATTAGAGGGTGAGAGTGTGTGTGTGTGGATTGATTAGAGGGTGAGAGTGTGTGTGTGTGGATTGATTAGAGGGTGAGGGTGTGTGTGTGTGGATTGATTAGAAGGTGAGTGTGTGTGTGTGTGGATTGATTAGAGGGTGAGAGTGTGTGTGTGTGGATTGAATAGAGGGTGAGAGTGTGTGTGTGTGGATTGATTAGTGGGTGAGAGTGTTTGTGTGTGGATTGATTAGAGGGTGAGAGTGTGTGTGTGGATTGATTAGTGGGTGAGAGTGTTTGTGTGTGGATTGATTAGAAGGTGAGTGTGTGTGTGTGTGGATTGATTAGAGGGTGAGAGTGTGTGTGTGTGGATTGATTAGAGGGTGAGAGTGTGTGTGTGTGGATTGATTAGTGGGTGAGAGTGTTTGTGTGTGGATTGATTAGAGGGTGAGAGTGTGTGTGTGGATTGATTAGGGGGTGAGAGTGTGTGTGTGTGGATTGATTAGGGGGTGAGAGTGTGTGTGTGTGGATTGATTAGAGGGTGAGAGTGTGTGTGTGTGTGGATTGATTAGAGGGTGAGAGTGTGTGTGTGGATTGATTAGAGGGTGAGAGTGTGTGTGTGGATTGATTAGGGGTGAGAGTGTGTGTGTGTGGATTGATTAGAGGGTGAGAGTGTGTGTGTGTGGATTGATTAGATGGTGACAGTGTGTGTGTGTGGATTGATTAGAGGGTGAGAGGGTGTGTGTGGGGAATGATTAGAGGGTCAGAGTGTGTGTGTGTGGATTGATTAGAGGGTGAGAGTGTGTGTGTGTGGATTGATTAGAGGGTGAGAGTGTGTGTGTGTGGATTGATTAGAGGGAGAGAGTGTGTGTGTGTGGATTGATTAGGGGGTGAGAGTGTGTGTGTGTGGATTGATTAGAGGGTGAGAGTGTGTGTGTGGGGAATGATTAGAGGGTCAGAGTGTGTGTGTGTGGATTGATTAGAGGGTGAGAGTGTGTGTGTGTGGATTGATTAGAGGGTGAGAGTGTGTGTGTGTGGATTGATTAGAGGGTGAGAGTGTGTGTGTGTGGATTGATTAGGGGGTGAGAGTGTGTGTGTGTGGATTGATTAGAGGGTGAGAGTGTGTGTGTGGATTGATTAGAGGGTGAGTGTGTGTGTGTGGATTGATTAGATGCTGAGAGTGTGTGTGTGTGGATTGATTAGAGGGTGAGAGTGTGTGTGTGTGGATTGATTAGAGGGTGAGTGTGTGTGTGTGGATTGATTAGAGGGTGAGAGTGTGTGTGTGTGGATTGATTAGAGGGTGAGAGTGTGTGTGTGTGGATTGATTAGAGGGTGAGAGTGTGTGTGTGTGGATTGATTAGAGGGTGAGAGTGTGTGTGTGTGGATTGATTAGAGGGTGAGTGTGTGTGTGTGGATTGATTAGAGGGTGAGAGTGTGTATGTGTGGAATGATTAGAGGGTGAGAGTGTGTGTGTGTGGATTGATTAGAGGGTGAGAGTGTGTGTGTGTGGATTGATTAGGGGGTGAGAGTGTGTGTGTGTGGATTGATTAGAGGGTGAGTGTGTGTGTGTGTGGATTGATTAGAGGGTGAGTGTGTGTGTGTGGATTGATTAGAGGGTGAGAGTGTGTATGTGTGGAATGATTAGAGGGTGAGAGTGTGTGTGTGTGGATTGATTAGAGGGTGAGAGTGTGTGTGTGTGGATTGATTAGAGGGTGAGAGTGTGTGTGTGTGGATTGATTAGGGGGTGAGAGTGTGTGTGTGTGGATTGATTAGAGGGTGAGAGTGTGTGTGTGTGGATTGATTAGAGGGTGAGAGTGTGTGTGTGTGGATTGATTAGAGGGTGAGAGTGTGTGTGTGTGGATTGATTAGAGGGTGAGTGTGTGTGTGTGGATTGATTAGAGGGTGAGAGTGTGTATGTGTGGAATGATTAGAGGGTGAGAGTGTGTGTGTGTGGATTGATTAGAGGGTGAGAGTGTGTGTGTGTGGATTGATTAGAGGGTGAGAGTGTGTGTGTGTGGATTGATTAGGGGGTGAGAGTGTGTGTGTGTGGATTGATTAGAGGGTGAGAGTGTGTGTGTGTGGATTGATTAGAGGGTGAGTGTGTGTGTGTGGATTGATTAGAGGGTGAGTGTGTGTGTGGATTGATTAGAGGGTGAGAGTGTGTGTGTGTGGATTGATTAGAGGGTGAGAGTGTGAGTGTGTGGAATGATTAGAGGGTGAGAGTGTGTGTGTGTGGATTGATTAGAGGGTGAGAGTGTGTGTGTGTGGATTGATTAGAGGGTGAGAGTGTGTGTGTGTGGATTGATTAGAGGGTGAGAGTGTGTGTGTGTGGATTGATTAGAGGGTGAGAGTGTGTGTGTGTGGATTGATTAGAGGGTGAGAGTGTGTGTGTGTGGATTGATTAGAGGGTGAGAGTGTGTGTGTGTGGATTGATTAGAGGGTGAGAGTGTGTGTGTGTGGATTGATTAGGGGGTGAGAGTGTGTGTGTGTGGATTGATTAGAGGGTGAGAGTGTGTGTGTGTGATTGATTAGAGGGTGAGAGTGTGTGTGTGTGGATTGATTAGAGGGTGAGAGTGTGTGTGTGTGGATTGATTAGAGGGTGAGAGTGTGTGTGTGGATTGATTAGAGGGTGAGAGTGTGTGTGTGTGGATTGATTAGAGGGTGAGTGTGTGTGTGTGGATTGATTAGAGGGTGAGAGTGTGTGTGTGTGGATTGATTAGAGGGTGAGTGTGTGTGTGTGTGGATTGATTAGAGGGTGAGTGTGTGTGTGTGGATTGATTAGAGGGTGAGAGTGTGTGTGTGTGGATTGATTAGAGGGTGAGTGTGTGTGTGTGGATTGATTAGAGGGTGAGAGTGTGTGTGTGTGGATTGATTAGAGGGTGAGAGTGTGTGTGTGTGGATTGATTAGGGGGTGAGAGTGTGTGTGTGTGTGGATTGATTAGAGGGTGAGAGTGTGTGTGTGTGGATTGATTAGAGGGTGAGAGTGTGTGTGTGTGGATTGATTAGAGGGTGAGAGTGTGTGTGTGTGGATTGATTAGAGGGTGAGAGTGTGTGTGTGTGGATTGATTAGAGGGTGAGAGTGTGTGTGTGGATTGATTAGGGGGTGAGAGTGTGTGTGTGTTGATTGATTAGAGGGTGAGAGTGTGTGTGTGTGGATTGATTAGAGGGTGAGAGTGTGTGTGTGGATTGATTAGGGGGGGTGAGAGTGGTGTGTGTGTTGAAGAGGGTGAGAGTGTGTGTGTGCGGATTGATTAGAGGGTGAGAGTGTGTGTGTGTGGATTGATTAGAGGGTGAGAGTGTGTGTGTGTGGATTGATTAGAGGGTGAGAGTGTGTGTGTGTGGATTGATTAGAGGGTGAGAGTGTGTGTGTGTTGATTGATTAGGGGGTGAGAGTGTGTGTGTGTGGATTGATTAGAGGTTGAGTGTGTGTGTGTGGATTGATTAGAGGGTGAGAGTGTGTGTGTGTGGATTGATTAGAGGGTGAGTGTGTGTGTGTGGATTGATTAGAGGGTGAGAGTGTGTGTGTGTGGATTGATTAGAGGGTGAGTGTGTGTGTGTGGATTGATTAGAGGGTGAGAGTGTGTGTGTGTGGATTGATTAGAGGGTGAGAGTGTGTGTGTGTGGATTGATTAGAGGGTGAGAGTGTGTGTGTGTGGATTGATTAGAGGGTGAGAGTGTGTGTGTGGATTGATTAGAGGGTGAGAGTGTGTGTGTGTGATTGATTAGGGGGTGAGAGTGTGTGTGTGTGGATTGATTAGAGGGTGAGAGTGTGTGTGTGTGGATTGATTAGAGGGTGAGAGTGTGTGTGTGGATTGATTAGAGGGTGAGTGTGTGTGTGTGTGGATTGATTAGGGGTGAGAGTGTGTGTGTGTGGATTGATTAGAGGGTGAGAGTGTGTGTGTGGATTGATTAGAGGGTGAGAGTGTGTGTGTGTGGATTGATTAGAGGGTGAGAGTGTGTGTGTGTGGATTGATTAGAGGGTGAGAGTGTGTGTGTGGATTGATTAGAGGGGTGAGAGTGTGTGTGTGTGGATTGATTAGAGGGTGAGAGTGTGTGTGTGTGGATTGATTAGGGGGTGAGAGTGTGTGTGTGTGGATTGATTAGAGGGTGAGTGTGTGTGTGTGTGGATTGATTAGGGGTGAGAGTGTGTGTGTGTGGATTGATTAGGGGGTGAGAGTGTGTGTGTGTGGATTGATTAGAGGGTGAGTGTGTGTGTGTGGATTGATTAGAGGGTGAGAGTGTGTGTGTGTGGATTGATTAGGGGGTGAGAGTGTGTGTGTGTGGATTGATTAGAGGGTGAGAGTGTGTGTGTGTGGATTGATTAGAGGGTGAGAGTGTGTGTGTGTGGATTGATTAGGGGTGAGAGTGTGTGTGTGTGGATTGATTAGGGGTGAGAGTGTGTGTGTGTGGATTGATTAGAGGGTGAGAGTGTGTGTGTGTGGATTGATTAGAGGGTGAGAGTGTGTGTGTGTGGATTGATTAGGGGTGAGAGTGTGTGTGTGTGGATTGATTAGAGGGTGAGAGTGTGTGTGTGTGGATTGATTAGGGGGTGAGAGTGTGTGTGTGTGGATTGATTAGGGGTGAGAGTGTGTGTGTGTGGATTGATTAGAGGGTGAGAGTGTGTGTGTGTGTGGATTGATTAGAGGGTGAGAGTGTGTGTGTGTGGATTGATTAGAGGGTGAGTGTGTGTGTGTGTGGATTGATTAGGGGGTGAGAGTGTGTGTGTGTGGATTGATTAGAGGGTGAGAGTGTGTGTGTGTGGATTGATTAGAGGGTGAGTGTGTGTGTGTGTGGATTGATTAGGGGTGAGAGTGTGTGTGTGTGGATTGATTAGAGGGTGAGAGTGTGTGTGTGTGGATTGATTAGAGGGTGAGAGTGTGTGTGTGTGGATTGATTAGAGGGTGAGAGTGTGTGTGTGTGGATTGATTAGAGGGTGAGTGTGTGTGTGTGTGGATTGATTAGAGGGGTGAGAGTGTGTGTGTGTGATTGATTAGAGGGTGAGAGTGTGTGTGTGTGGATTGATTAGAGGGTGAGAGTGTGTGTGTGTGGATTGATTAGAGGGTGAGAGTGTGTGTGTGTGGATTGATTAGAGGTGAGAGTGTGTGGTGTGGATTGATTAGAGGGTGAGAGTGTGTGTGTGTGGATTGATTAGAGGGTGAGAGTGTGTGTGGTGGATTGATTGAGGGTGAGAGTGTGTGTGTGTGGATTGATTAGAGGTGAGTAATCTGATTGATTAGGGGGGTGAGAGTGTGTGGTGTGTGGATTGATTAGAGGGTGAGAGTGTGTGTGTGGTGTGGGATTGATTAGGGGTGAGAGTGTGTGTGTGTGTGGATTGATTAGGGGGTGAGAGTGTGTGTGTTTGGATTGATTAGAGGGTGAGAGTGTGTGTGTGTGATTGATTAGAGGGTGAGAGTGTGTGTGTGTGATTGATTAGAGGGTGAGTAGTGTGGATTGATTAGAGGTGAGTGTGTGTGTGTGTGGATTGATTGGGGTGAGAGTGTGTGTGTGTGGATTGATTAGAGGGTGAGAGTGTGTGTGTGTGGATTGATTAGAGGGTGAGTGTGTGTGTGTGTGGATTGATTAGGGGGTGAGAGTGTGTGTGTGTGGATTGATTAGAGGGTGAGAGTGTGTGTGTGTGGATTGATTAGAGGGTGAGAGTGTGTGTGTGTGGATTGATTAGAGGGTGAGAGTGTGTGTGTGTGGATTGATTAGAGGGTGAGAGTGTGTGTGTGTGGATTGATTAGGGGGTGAGAGTGTGTGTGTGTGGATTGATTAGAGGGTGAGAGTGTGTGTGTGTGGATTGATTAGAGGGTGAGAGTGTGTGTGTGTGGATTGATTAGAGGGTGAGTGTGTGTGTGTGTGGATTGATTAGGGGGTGAGAGTGTGTGTGTGTGGATTGATTAGAGGGTGAGAGTGTGTGTGTGTGGATTGATTAGAGGGTGAGAGTGTGTGTGTGTGGATTGATTAGAGGGTGAGAGTGTGTGTGTGTGGATTGATTAGAGGGTGAGTGTGTGTGTGTGTGGATTGATTAGGGGGTGAGAGTGTGTGTGTGTGGATTGATTAGAGGGTGAGAGTGTGTGTGTGTGGATTGATTAGAGGGTGAGAGTGTGTGTGTGTGGATTGATTAGAGGGTGAGAGTGTGTGTGTGTGGATTGATTAGAGGGTGAGAGTGTGTGTGTGTGGATTGATTAGAGGGTGAGAGTGTGTTTGTGTGGATTGATTAGAGGGTGAGAGTGTGTTTGTGTGGATTGATTAGATGGTGAGAGTGTGTGTGTGTGGATTGATTAGAGGGTGAGAGTGTGTGTGTGTGGATTGATTAGAGGGTGAGAGTGTGTGTGTGTGGATTGATTAGGGATGAGAGTGTGTGTGTGTGGATTGATTAGAGGGTGAGAGTGTGTGTGTGTGGATTGATTAGAGGGTGAGAGTGTGTGTGTGTGGATTGATTAGAGGGTGAGTGTGTGTGTGTGTGGATTGATTAGGGGGTGAGAGTGTGTGTGTGTGGATTGATTAGAGGGTGAGAGTGTGTGTGTGTGGATTGATTAGAGGGTGAGAGTGTGTGTGTGTGGATTGATTAGAGGGTGAGAGTGTGTGTGTGTGGATTGATTAGAGGGTGAGAGTGTGTGTGTGTGGATTGATTAGAGGGTGAGAGTGTGTGTGTGTGGATTGATTACAGGGTGAGAGTGTGTGTGTGTGGATTGATTAGGGGGTGAGCGTGTGTGTGTGTGGATTGATTAGAAGGTGAGAGTGTGTGTGTGTGGATTGATTAGAGGGTGAGAGTGTGTGTGTGTGGATTGATTACAGGGTGAGAGTGTGTGTGTGTGGATTGATTAGGGGGGTGAGCGTGTGTGTGTGTGGATTGATTAGAAGGTGAGAGTGTGTGTGTGTGGATTGATTAGAAGGTGAGAGTGTGTGTGTGTGGATTGATTTTGGGGGTGAGGTGTGTGTGTGTGGATTGATTGGAGGGTGAGTGTGTGTGTGTGGATTGATAAGAGGGTGAGAGTGTGTGTGTGTGGATTGATTAGAGGGTGAGAGTGTGTGTGTGTGGATTGATTACAGGGTGAGAGTGTGTGTGTGTGGATTGATTAGGGGGTGAGCGTGTGTGTGTGTGGATTGATTAGAAGGTGAGAGTGTGTGTGTGTGGATTGATTAGAAGGTGAGAGTGTGTGTGTGTGGATTGATTTTGGGGGTGAGAGTGTGTGTGTGTGGGATTGATTGGAGGGTGAGTGTGTGTGTGTGGATTGATAAGAGGGTGAGAGTGTGTGTGTGTGGAATGATTAGAGGGTGAGAGTGTGTGTGTGTGGATTGATTAGAGGGTGAGATTGTGCGTGTGTGGATTGATTAGAGGGTGAGAGTGTGAGTGTGTGGAATGATTAGAGGGTGAGTGTGTGTGTGTGTGGATTGATTAGAGGGTGAGAGTGTGTGTGTGTGGATTGATTAGAGGGTGAGAGTGTGTGTGTGTGGATTGATTAGAGGGTGAGAGTGTGTGTGTGTGGAATGATTAGAGGGTGAGAGTGTGTGTGTGTGATTGATTAGAGGGTGAGAGTGTGTGTGTGTGTATTGATTAGAGGGTGAGAGTGTGTGTGTGTGGATTGATTAGAGGGTGAGAGTGTGTGTGTGTGGATTGATTAGAGGGTGAGAGTGTGTGTGTGTGGATGATTAGAGGGTGAGAGTGTGTGTGTGTGGATTGATTAGAGGGTGAGAGTGTGTGTGTGTGGATTGATTAGGGGTGAGAGTGTGTGTGTGTGGATTGATTAGAGGGTGAGAGTGTGTGTGTGTGGATTGATTAGGGGGTGAGAGTGTGTGTGTGTGGATTGATTAGAGGGTGAGAGTGTGTGTGTGTGGATTGATTTGGGGGTGAGAGTGTGTGTGTGTGGATTGATTAGGGGGTGAGAGTGTGTGTGTGGATTGATTAGAGGTGAGAGTGTGTGTGTGTGGATTGATTAGAGGGTGAGTGTGTGTGTGTGTGGATTGATTAGAGGGTGAGAGTGTGTGTGTGTGGATTGATTAGAGGGTGAGAGTGTGTGTGTGGATTGATTAGAGGGTGAGAGTGTGTGTGTGTGGATTGATTAGAGGGTGAGAGTGTGTGTGTGGATTGATTAGAGGGTGAGAGTGTGTGTGTGTGGATTGATTTTGGGGGTGAGAGTGTGTGTGGATTGATTAGGGGTGAGGGGTGTGTGGATTGATCAGAGGGTGAGAGTGTGTGTGTGTGGATGATTTTGGGGTGAGAGTGTGTGTGTGTGGATTGATTAGAGGGTGAGAGTGTGTGTGTGTGGATTGATTAGAGGGTGAGAGTGTGTGTGTGTGGATTGATTAGGGCGTGAGAGTGTGTGTGTGGATTGATTAGAGGGTGAGAGTGTGTGTGTGTGGATTGATTAGAGGGTGAGAGTGTGTGTGTGGATTGATTAGAGTGTGAGAGTGTGTGTGTGTGGATTGATTAGAGGGTGAGAGTGTGTGTGTGTGGATTGATTAGAGGGTGAGTGTGTGTGTGTGTGGATTGATTAGAGGGTGAGAGTGTGGTGTGTGGATTGATTAGAGGGTGAGAGTGTGTGTGTGTGGATTGATTAGGGGGTGAGAGTGTGTGTGTGTGGATTGATTAGAGGGTGAGAGTGTGTGTGTGTGGATTGATTAGAGTGTGAGAGTGTGTGTGTGTGGATTGATTAGAGGGTGAGAGTGTGTGTGTGTGGATTGATTAGAGGGTGTGAGTGTGTGTGTGGATTGATTAGAGGGTGAGAGTGTGTGTGTGGATTGATTAGGGGTGAGAGTGTGTGTGTGTGGATTGATTAGAGGGTGAGAGTGTGTGTGTGTGGATTGATTAGAGGGTGAGAGTGTGTGTGTGTGGATTGATTAGAGGGTGAGAGTGTGTGTGTGTGGATTGATTAGGGGGTGAGAGTGTGTGTGTGGATTGATTAGAGGGTGAGAGTGTGTGTGTGTGGATTGATTAGAGGGTGAGAGTGTGTGTGTGTGGATTGATTAGAGGGTGAGAGTGTGTGTGTGTGGATTGATTAGAGGGTGAGAGTGTGTGTGTGTGGATTGATTAGAGGGTGAGTGTGTGTGTGTGTGGATTGATTAGAGGGTGAGAGTGTGTGTGTGTGGATTGATTAGAGGGTGAGAGTGTGTGTGTGGATTGATTAGAGGGTGAGAGTGTGTGTGTGTGGATTGATTAGAGGTGAGAGTGCGTGTGTGTGGATTGATTAGAGGGTGAGAGTGTGTGTGTGTGGATTGATTAGAGGGTGAGAGTGTGTGTGTGTGGATTGATTAGAGGGTGAGAGTGTGTGTGTGGATTGATTAGAGGGTGAGAGTGCGTGTGTGTGGATTGATTAGAGGGTGAGAGTGCGTGTGTGTGGATTGATTAGAGGGTGAGAGTGTGTGTGGATTGATTAGAGGGTGAGAGTGTGTGTGGATTGATTAGAGGGTGAGAGTGTGTGTGGATGATTGGTGATTGATTAGAGGGCGAGAGAGTGTGTGTGTGGATTGATTTTGGGGGTGAGAGTGTGTGTGTGTGGATTGATTAGAGGGTGAGAGTGTGTGTGGATTGATCAGAGGGTGAGAGTGTGTGTGTGTGGATTGATTAGAGGGTGAGAGTGTGTGTGTGTGGATTGATTAGAGGGTGAGAGTGTGTGTGGATTGATCAGAGGGTGAGAGTGTGTGTGTGTGGATTGATTAGAGGGTGAGAGTGTGTGTGTGTGGATTGATTAGAGGGTGAGAGTGTTTGTGGATTGATTAGAGGGTGAGAGTGTGTGTGGATTGATTAGAGGGTGAGAGTGTGTGTGTGGATTGATTAGAGGGTGAGAGTGTGTGTATGTGGATTGATTTTGGGGGGTGAGAGTGTGTGTGTGGATTGATTAGAGGTTGAGAGTGTGTGTGTGTGGATTGATTAGAGGGTGAGAGTGTGTGTGGATTGATTAGAGGGTGAGAGTGTGTGTGGATTGATTAGAGGGCGAGAGAGTGTGTGTGTGGATTGATTTTGGGGGTGAGAGTGTGTCTGTGTGGATTGATTAGAGGGTGAGAGTGTGTGTGGATTGATTAGAGGGTGAGAGTGTGTGTGTGTGGATTGATTAGAGGGTGAGAGTGTGTGTGTGTGGATTGATTAGAGGGTGAGAGTGTGTGTGGATTGATCAGAGGGTGAGAGTGTGTGTGTGTGGATTGATTAGAGGGTGAGAGTGTGTGTGTGTGGATTGATTAGAGGGTGAGAGTGTTTGTGGATTGATTAGAGGGTGAGAGTGTGTGTGGATTGATTAGAGGGTGAGAGTGTGTGTGTGGATTGATTAGAGGGTGAGAGTGTGTGTGTGTGGATTGATTTTGGGGGTGAGAGTGTGTGTGGATTGATTAGAGGGTGAGAGTGTGTGTGTGTGGATTGATTAGGGGGTGAGAGTGTGTGTGTGTGGATTGATTAGAGGGTGAGAGTGTGTGTGTGTGGATTGATTAGAGGGTGAGAGTGTGTGTGTGTGGATTGATTAGAGGGTGAGAGTGTCCGTGTGTGGATTGATTAGAGGGTGAGAGTGTGTGTGTGTGGATTCATTAGAGGGTGAGAGTGTGTGTGTGTGGATTGATATTTGGGGTGAGAGTGTGTGTGTGTGGATTGATTAGAGGGTGAGATTGTGTGTGTGTGGATTGATTAGATGGTGAGAGTGTGTGTGTGGATTGATTAGAGGGTGAGAGTGTGTGTGTGTGGAATGATTAGAGGGTGAGAGTGTGTGTGTGTGGATTGATTAGAGGGTGAGAGTGTGTGTGTGTGATTGATTAGAAGGGTGAGAGTGTGTGTGTGCGGATTGATTAGAGGGTGAGAGTGTGTGTGTGTGGATTGATTAGGGGGTGAGAGTGTGCTGTGTGTGGATTGATTAGGGGGTGAGAGTGTGTGTGTGTGGATTGATTAGGAGGGTGAGAGTGTGCGTGTGTGGATTGATTAGGGGGTGAGAGTGTGTGTGTGTGGATTGATTAGGGGTGAGAGTGTGTGTGTGTGGATTGATTAGGGGGTGAGTGTGTGTGTGTGTGGATTGATTAGGGGGTGAGAGTGTCGTGTGTGGAATGATTAGAGGGTGAGAGTGTGTGTGTGTGGATTCATTAGAGGGTGAGAGTGTGTGTGTGTGGATTGATTTTTGGGGTGAGAGTGTGTGTGTGTGGATTGATTAGAGGGTGAGATTGTGTGTGTGTGGATTGATTAGGGGGTGAGAGTGTGCGTGTGTGGAATGATTAGAGGGTGAGAGGTGTGTGTGTGTGGATTGATTAGAGGGTGAGAGTGTGTGTGTGTGGATTGATTAGAGGGTGAGAGTGTGTGTGTGTGGATTGATTAGAGGGTGAGAGTGTGTGTGTGTGGATTGATTAGAGGGTGAGAGTGTGTGTGTGTGGATTGATTAGAGGGTGAGAGTGTGTGTGTGTGGATTGATCAGTGTGAGAGTGTGTGTGTGGATTGATTAGAGGGTGAGAGTGTGTGTGTGTGGATTGATTAGAGGGTGAGAGTGTGTGTGTGGATTGATTAGAGGGTGAGAGTGTGTGTGTGTGGATTGATTTTGGGGGTGAGTGTGTGTGTGTGTGGATTGATTAGAGGGTGAGAGTGTGTGTGTGTGGATTGATTAGAGGGTGAGAGTGTGTGTGTGTGGATGATTTTGGGGGTGAGTGTGTGTGTGTGTGGATTGATTAGAGGGTGAGAGTGTGTGTGTGGATTGATTAGAGGGTGAGAGTGTGTGTGTGTGGATTGATTTTGGGGGTGAGTGTGTGTGTGTGTGGATTGATTAGAGGGTGAGAGTGTGTGTGTGGATTGATTAGAGGTGAGAGTGTGTGTGTGTGGATTGATTTTGGGGGTGAGAGTGTGTGTGTGTGGATTGATTAGAGGGTGAGAGTGTGTGTGTGGATTGATTAGAGGTGAGAGTGTGTATGTGTGGATTGATTAGAGGGTGAGAGTGTGTGTGTGTGGATTGATTAGAGGGTGAGAGTGTGTGTGTGTGGATTGATTAGATGGTGAGTGTGTGTTTGTGGATTGATTAGATGGTGAGAGTGTGTGTGTGTGGATTGATTAGAGGGTGAGAGTGTGTGTGTGTGGATTGATTAGAGGGTGAGAGTGTGTGTGTGTGGATTGATTTTGGGGTGAGTGTGTGTGTGTGTGGATTGATTAGAGGGTGAGAGTGTGTGTGTGTGGATTGATTAGAGGGTGAGAGTGTGTGTGTGTGGATTGATTAGATGGTGAGTGTGTGTGTTGTGGATTGATTAGATGGTGAGAGTGTGTGTGTGTGGATTGATTAGAGGGTGAGAGTGTGTGTGTGTGGATTGATTAGGGGGTGAGAGTGTGTGTGTGTGGATTGATTTTGGGGGTGAGTGTGTGTGTGTGTGGATTGATTAGAGGGTGAGAGTGTGTGTGTGTGGATTGATTTGAGGGTGAGAGTGTGTGTGTGTGGATTGATTTTGGGGGTGAGTGTGTGTGTGTGTGGATTGATTAGAGGGTGGAGTGATGTGTGTGTGGATTGATTAGAGGGTGAGAGTGTGTGTGTGTGGATTGATTTTGGGGGTGAGAGTGTGTGTGTGTGGATTGATTAGAGGGTGAGAGTGTGTGTGTGGATTGATTAGAAGGTGAGAGTGTGTGTGTGTGGATTGATTTTGGGGGTGAGAGTGTGTGTGTGTGGATTGATTAGAGGGTGAGAGTGTGTGTGTGATTGATTAGAGGTGAGAGTGTGTGTGTGTGGATTGATTAGAGGGTGAGAGTGTGTGTGTGTGGATTGATTAGAGGGTGAGAGTGTGTGTGTGTGGATTGATTAGAGGGTGAGAGTGTGTGTGTGTGGATTGATTAGTGGGTGAGAGTGTGTGTGTGTGGATTGATTAGAGGGTGAGAGTGTGTGTGTGTGTGGATTGATTAGAGGGTGAGAGTGTGTGTGTGTGGATTGATTAGAGGGTGAGAGTGTGTGTGTGTGGATTGATTAGAGGGTGAGAGTGTGTGTGTGTGGATTGATTAGAGGGTGAGAGTGTGTGTGTGGATTGATTTGGGGGTGAGAGTGTGTGTGTGTGGATTGATTAGAGGGTGAGAGTGTGTGTGTGTGGATTGATTAGAGGGTGAGAGTGTGTGTGTGTGGATTGATTTAGGGGGTGAGAGTGTGTGTGTGTGGATTGATTAGAGGGTGAGAGTGTGTGTGTGTGGATTGATTAGAGGGTGAGTGTGTGTGTGTGTGGATTGATTAGAGGGTGAGAGTGTGTGTGTGTGGATTGATTAGAGGGTGAGAGTGTGTGTGGATTGATTAGAGGGTGAGAGTGTGTGTGTGTGGATTGATTTTGGGGGTGAGAGTGTGTGTGGATTGATTAGAGGGTGAGAGTGTGTGTGTGTGGATTGATTAGAGGGTGAGAGTGTGTGTGGATTGATTAGAGGGTGAGAGTGTGTGTGTGTGGATTGATTAGAGGGTGAGAGTGTTTGTGGATTGATTAGAGGGTGAGAGTGTGTGTGTGGATTGATTAGAGGGTGAGAGTGTGTGTGTGGATTGATTAGAGGGTGAGAGTTTGTGTGGATTGATTAGAGGGTGAGAGTGTGTGTGTGTGGATTGATTAGAGGGTGAGAGTGGTGTGTGGATTGATTAGAGGGTGAGAGTGTGTGTGTGTGGATTGATTTTGGGGGTGAGAGTGTGTGTGGATTGATTAGAGGGTGAGAGTGTGTGTGTGTGGATTGATTAGAGGGTGAGAGTGTGTGTGGATTGATTAGAGGGTGAGAGTGTGTGTGTGTGGATTGATTTTGGGGTGAGAGTGTGTGTGGATTGATTAGAGGGTGAGAGTGTGTGTGTGTGGATTGATTAGAGGGTGAGAGTGTGTGTGGATTGATTAGAGGGTGAGAGTGTGTGTGGATTGATTAGAGGGTGAGAGTGTGTGTGTGTGGATTGATTTTGGGGGTGAGAGTGTGTGTGTGGATTGATTAGAGGGTGAGAGTGTGTGTGTGGATTGATTAGAGGGTGAGAGTGTGTGTGTGTGGATTGATTTGGGGGTGAGAGTGTGTGTGTGGATTGATTAGAGGGTGAGAGTGTGTGTGTGTGGATTGATTAGAGGGTGAGAGTGTGTGTGTGGATTGATTAGAGGGTGAGAGTGTGTGTGTGGATTGATTAGAGGGTGAGAGTGTGTGTGTGTGGATTGATTTAGGGGTGAGAGTGTGTGTGTGTGGATTGATTAGAGGGTGAGAGTGTGTGTGTGGATTGATTAGAGGGTGAGAGTGTGTGTGTGTGGATTGATTAGAGGGTGAGAGTGTGTGTGTGTGGATTGATTAGAGGGTGAGAGTGTGTGTGGATTGATTAGAGGGTGAGAGTGTGTGTGTGTGGATTGATTAGAGGGTGAGAGTGTGTGTGTGTGGATTGATTAGAGGGTGAGAGTGTGTGTGGATTGATTAGAGGGTGAGAGTGTGTGTGGATTGATTAGAGGGTGAGAGTGTGTGTGTGTGGATTGATTAGAGGGTGAGAGTGTGTGTGTGTGGATTGATTAGGGGTGAGAGTGTGTGTGTGGATTGATTAGAGGGTGAGAGTGTGTGTGTGTGGATTGATTTTGGGGTGAGAGTGTGTGTGTGTGGATTGATTAGAGGGTGAGAGTGTGTGTGTGTGGATTGATTAGAGGGTGAGAGTGTGTGTGTGTGGATTGATTAGAGGGTGAGAGTGTCTGTGTGTGGATTGATTAGAGGGTGAGAGTGTGTGTGTGTGGATTGATTAGAGGGTGAGAGTGTGTGTGTGTGGATTGATTAGAGGGTGAGAGTGTGTGTGTGGATTGATTAGAGGGTGAGAGTGTGGTGTGTGGATTGATTAGAGGGTGAGAGTGTGTGTGTGTGGATTGATTAGAGGGTGAGAGTGTGTGTGTGTGGATTGATTAGAGGGTGAGAGTGTGTGTGTGTGGATTGATTAGAGGGTGAGAGTGTGTGTGTGTGGATTGATTAGAGGGTGAGAGTGTGTGTGTGTGGATTGATTAGAGGGTGAGAGTGTGTGTGTGTGGATTGATTAGAGGGTGAGAGTGTGTGTGTGTGGATTGATTAGAGGGTGAGAGTGTGTGTGTGTGGATTGATTTGGGGTGAGAGTGTGTGTGTGTGGATTGATTAGAGGGTGAGAGTGTGTGTGTGTGGATTGATTAGAGGGTGAGAGTGTGTGTGTGTGGATTGATTAGAGGGTGAGAGTGTGTGTGTGTGGATTGATTAGAGGGTGAGAGTGTGTGTGTGTGGATTGATTAGAGGGTGAGAGTGTGTGTGTGTGGATTGATTAGAGGGTGAGAGTGTGGTGTGTGGATTGATTAGAGGGTGAGAGTGTGTGTGTGTGGATTGATTAGAGGGTGAGAGTGTGTGTGTGTGGATTGATTAGAGGGTGAGAGTGTGTGTGTGTGGATTGATTAGAGGGTGAGAGTGTGTGTGTGTGGATTGATTAGAGGGTGAGAGTGTGTGTGTGTGGATTGATTAGAGGGTGAGAGTGTGTGTGTGTGGATTGATTAGAGGGTGAGAGTGTATGTGTGTGGAATGATTAGAGGGTGAGAGTGTGTGTGTGTGGATTGATTAGAGGGTGAGAGTGTGTGTGTGTGGATTGATTAGAGGGTGAGAGTGTGTGTGTGTGGATTGATTAGAGGGTGAGAGTGTGTGTGTGTGGATTGATTAGAGGGTGAGAGTGTGTGTGTGTGGATTGATTAGAGGGTGAGAGTGTGTGTGTGTGGATTGATTAGAGGGTGAGAGTGTGTGTGTGGATTGATTAGAGGGTGAGAGTGTGTGTGTGTGGATTGATTTAGGGGGTGAGTGTGTGTGTGTGTGGATTGATTAGAGGGTGAGAGTGTGTGTGTGGATTGATTAGAGGGTGAGAGTGTGTGTGTGTGGATTGATTAGGGGGTGAGAGTGTGTGTGTGTGGATTGATTAGAGGGTGAGAGTGTGTGTGTGGATTGATTAGAGGTGAGAGTGTGTGTGTGTGGATTGATTAGAGGGTGAGAGTGTGTGTGTGTGGATTGATTAGAGGGTGAGAGTGTGTGTGTGTGGATTGATTAGAGGGTGAGAGTGTGTGTGTGTGGATTGATTAGAGGGTGAGAGTGTGTGTGTGTGGATTGATTAGAGGGTGAGAGTGTGTGTGTGTGGATTGATTAGAGGGTGAGAGTGTGTGTGTGTGGATTGATTAGAGGGTGAGAGTGTGTGTGTGTGGATTGATTAGAGGGTGAGAGTGTGTGTGTGTGGATTGATTAGAGGGTGTTGAGAGTGTGTGTGTGTGGATTGATTAGAGGGTGAGAGTGTGTGTGTGTGGATTGATTAGAGGGTGAGAGTGTGTGTGTGTGGATTGATTAGAGGGTGAGAGTGTGTGTGTGTGGATTGATTAGAGGGTGAGTGTGTGTGTGTGTGGATTGATTAGAGGGTGAGAGTGTGTGTGTGTGGATTGATTAGAGGGTGAGAGTGTGTGTGTGTGATTGATTAGAGGGTGAGAGTGTGTGTGTGGATTGATTAGAGGGTGAGAGTGTGTGTGTGGATTGATTAGGGGTGAGAGTGTGTGTGTGGATTGATTAGAGGGTGAGAGTGTGTGTGTGTGGATTGATTAGGGGGTGAGAGTGTGTGTGTGTGGATTGATTAGAGGGTGAGAGTGTGTGTGTGTGGATTGATTAGAGGGTGAGAGTGTGTGTGTGTGGATTGATTTGGGGGTGAGAGTGTGTGTGTGTGGATTGATTAGAGGGTGAGAGTGTGTGTGTGTGGATTGATTAGAGGGTGAGAGTGTGTGTGTGTGGATTGATTTGGGGGTGAGAGTGTGTGTGTGGATTGATTAGATGGTGAGAGTGTGTGTGTGTGGATTGATTAGATGGTGAGAGTGTGTGTGTGTGGATTGATTAGAGGGTGAGAGTGTGTGTGTGTGGATTGATTAGGGGGTGAGAGTGTGTGTGTGGATTGATTAGAGGGTGAGAGTGTGTGTGTGTGGATTGATTAGGGGTGAGAGTGTGTGTGTGGATTGATTAGAGGGTGAGATGTGTGTGTGTGGATTGATTAGGGGTGAGAGTGTGTGTGTGTGGATTGATTAGGGGTGAGAGTGTGTGTGTGTGGATTGATTAGAGGGTGAGAGTGTGTGTGTGTGGATTGATTAGGGGGTGAGAGTGTGTGTGTGTGGATTGATTAGGGGTGAGAGTGTGTGTGTGTGGATTGATTAGGGGTGAGAGTGTGTGTGTGTGATTGATTAGAGGGTGAGAGTGTGTGTGTGTGGATTGATTAGAGGGTGAGAGTGTGTGTGTGGATTGATTAGGGGGTGAGAGTGTGTGTGTGGATTGATTAGAGGGTGAGAGTGTGTGTGTGGATTGATTAGGGGTGAGAGTGTGTGTGTGTGGATTGATTAGAGGGTGAGAGTGTGTGTGTGTGGATTGATTAGAGGGTGAGAGTGTGTGTGTGGATTGATTAGGGGGTGAGAGGTGTGTGTGTGGATTGATTAGGGGTGAGAGTGTGTGTGTGGATTGATTAGGGGGTGAGAGTGTGTGTGTGTGGATTGATTTTGGGGGTGAGAGTGTGTGTGTGTGGATTGATTAGGGGTGAGAGTGTGTGTGTGGATTGATTAGAGGGTGAGAGTGTGTGTGTGTGGATTGATTTTGGGGTGAGAGTGTGTGTGTGTGGATTGATTAGGGGTGAGAGTGTGTGTGTGTGGATTGATTTTGGGGGTGAGAGTGTGTGTGTGTGGATTGATTAGAGGGTGAGAGTGTGTGTGTGTGGATTGATTTAGGGGGTGAGAGTGTGTGTGTGTGGATTGATTAGAGGGTGAGAGTGTGTGTGTGGATTGATTAGAGGGTGAGAGTGTGTGTGTGTGGATTGATTTTGGGGGTGAGAGTGTGTGTGTGTGGATTGATTAGGGGGTGAGAGTGTGTGTGTGTGGATTGATTTTGGGGTGAGAGTGTGTGTGTGGATTGATTAGAGGGTGAGAGTGTGTGTGTGTGGATTGATTTTGGGGGTGAGAGTGTGTGTGTGTGGATTGATTAGGGGTGAGAGTGTGTGTGTGTGGATTGATTTGAGGGGTGAGAGTGTGTGTGTGTGGATTGATTAGAGGGTGAGAGTGTGTGTGTGTGGATTGATTTAGGGGGTGAGAGTGTGTGTGTGTGGATTGATTAGAGGGTGAGAGTGTGTGTGTGTGGATTGATTAGAGGGTGAGAGTGTGTTGTGTGTGGATTGATTTTGGGGGTGAGAGTGTGTGTGTGTGGATTGATTAGGGGGTGAGAGTGTGTGTGTGTGGATTGATTTAGAGGGTGAGAGTGTGTGTGTGTGGATTGATTAGAGGGTGAGAGTGTGTGTGTGTGTGTGGATTGATTTAGGGGGTGAGAGTGTGTGTGTGTGGATTGATTTTGGGGTGAGAGTGTGTGTGTGTGGATTGATTAGAGGGTGAGAGTGTGTGTGTGGATTGATTTTTGAGGGTGAGAGTGTGTGTGTGTGGATTGATTAGAGGGTGAGAGTGTGTGTGTGTGGATTGATTAGAGGGTGAGAGTGTGTGTGTGTGGATTGATTAGAGGGTGAGAGTGTGTGTGTGTGGATTGATTTTGAGGGTGAGAGTGTGTGTGTGTGGATTGATTAGAGGGTGAGAGTGTGTGTGTGTGGATTGATTAGAGGGGTGAGAGTGTGTGTGTGTGGATTGATTAGAGGGTGAGAGTGTGTGTGTGTGGATTGATTTAGGGGGTGAGTGTGTGTGTGTGGATTGATTAGGGGTGAGAGTGTGTGTGTGTGGATTGATTAGAGGGGTGAGAGTGTGTGTGTGTGGATTGATTAGAGGGTGAGAGTGGTGTGTGTGGATTGATTAGAGGGTGAGGTGTGTGTGTGTGATTGATTAGAGGGTGAGAGTGTGTGTGTGTGGATTGATTAGAGGGTGAGAGTGTGTGTGTGTGATTGATTAGAGGGTGAGAGTGTGTGTGTGTGTGGATTGATTAGAGGGTGAGAGTGTGTGTGTGTGGATTGATTAGAGGGTGAGAGTGTGTGTGTGTGGATTGATTAGAGGGTGAGAGTGTGTGTGTGTGATTGATTAGAGGGTGAGAGTGTGTGTGTGTGATTGATTAGAGGGTGAGAGTGTGTGTGTGGATTGATTAGAGGGTGAGTGTGTGTGTGTGGATTGATTAGAGGGTGAGTGTGTGTGTGTGGATTGATTAGAGGGTGAGAGTGTGTGTGTGTGGATTGATTAGAGGGTGAGAGTGTGTGTGTGTGTATTGATTAGAGGGTGAGAGTGTGTGTGTGTGATTGATTAGAG
The DNA here is from genome assembly GCF_036365525.1 of Heterodontus francisci. Taxonomy (NCBI): domain Eukaryota; kingdom Metazoa; phylum Chordata; class Chondrichthyes; order Heterodontiformes; family Heterodontidae; genus Heterodontus; species Heterodontus francisci. The sequence continues at coordinate 27,577 of NW_027141653.1, read as the reverse complement.
GGTGAGAGTGTGTGTGTGATTGATTAGAGGGTGAGAGTGTGTGTGTGTGGATTGATTAGAGGGTGAGTGTGTGTGTGTGGATTGATTAGAGGGTGAGAGTGTGTGTGTGTGGATTGATTAGAGGGTGAGTGTGTGTGTGTGTATTGATTAGAGGGTGAGAGTGTGTGTGTGTGGATTGATTAGAGGGTGAGAGTGTGTGTGTGTGGATTGATTAGAGGGTGAGAGTGTGTGTGTGTGGATTGATTAGAGGGTGAGAGTGTGTGTGTGGATTGATTAGAGGGTGAGAGTGTGTGTGTGTGATTGATTAGAGGGTGAGAGTGTGTGTGTGTGGATTGATTAGAGGGTGAGAGTGTGTGTGTGGATTGATTAGAGGGTGAGTGTGTGTGTGTGTGATTGATTAGAGGGTGAGTGTGTGTGTGTGTGGATTGATTAGAGGGTGAGAGTGTGTGTGTGTGTATTGATTAGAGGGTGAGAGTGTGTGTGTGTTGATTGATTAGAGGGTGAGAGTGTGTGTGTGTGGATTGATTAGAGGGTGAGTGTGTGTGTGTGGATTGATTAGAGGTTAGAGTGTGTGTGTGTGGATTGATTAGAGGGTGAGAGTGTGTGTGTGGATTGATTAGAGGGTGAGAGTGTGTGTGTGTGGATTGATTAGAGGGTGAGAGTGTGTGTGTGTGGATTGATTAGAGGGTGAGAGTGTGTGTGTGTGATTGATTAGAGGTGAGAGTGTGTGTGTGGATTGATTAGAGGGTGAGTGTGTGTGTGTGGATGATTAGAGGGTGAGAGTGTGTGTGTGTGGATTGATTAGAGGGTGAGAGTGTGTGTGTGTGGATTGATTAGAGGGTGAGAGTGTGTGTGTGTGGATTGATTAGAGGGTGAGAGTGTGTGTGTGTGGATTGATTAGAGGGTGAGAGTGTGTGTGTGTGGATTGATTAGAGGGTGAGAGTGTGTGTGTGTGGATTGATTAGAGGGTGAGAGTGTGTGTGTGTGGATTGATTAGAGGGTGAGGTGTGTGTGTGTGGATTGATTAGAGGGTGAGAGTGTGTGTGTGTGGATTGATTAGAGGGTGAGAGTGTGTGTGTGTGGATTGATTAGAGGGTGAGAGTGTGTGTGTGTGGATTGATTAGAGGGTGAGAGTGTGTGTGTGTGGATTGATTAGAGGGTGAGAGTGTGTGTGTGTGGATTGATTAGAGGGTGAGAGTGTGTGTGTGTGGATTGATTAGAGGGTGAGAGTGTGTGTGTGTGGATTGATTAGAGGGTGAGAGTGTGTGTGTGTGGATTGATTAGAGGGTGAGAGTGTGTGTGTGTGGATTGATTTGGGGGTGAGAGTGTGTGTGTGTGGATTGATTAGGGGGTGAGAGTGTGTGTGTGTGGATTGATTAGAGGGTGAGAGTGTGTGTGTGTGGATTGATTAGGGGTGAGAGTGTGTGTGTGTGGATTGATTTGGGGGTGAGAGTGTGTGTGTGTGGATTGATTAGAGGGTGAGAGTGTGTGTGTGTGGATTGATTAGAGGGTGAGAGTGTGTGTGTGTGGATTGATTTAGGGGTGAGAGTGTGTGTGTGTGGATTGATTAGAGGGTGAGTGTGTGTGTGTGGATTGATTAGAGGGTGAGAGTGTGTGTGTGTGGATTGATTAGAGGGTGAGAGTGTGTGTGTGTGGATTGATTAGAGGGTGAGAGTGTGTGTGTGGATTGATTAGGGGGTGAGAGTGTGTGTGTGTGGATTGATTAGAGGGTGAGAGTGTGTGTGTGTGGATTGATTAGAGGGTGAGAGTGTGTGTGTGTGGATTGATTAGAGGGTGAGAGTGTGTGTGTGTGGATTGATTAGAGGGTGAGAGTGTGTGTGTGTGGATTGATTAGAGGGTGAGAGTGTGTGTGTGTGGATTGATTAGAGGGTGAGAGTGTGTGTGTGTGGATTGATTAGAGGGTGAGAGTGTGTGTGTGTGGATTGATTAGAGGGTGAGAGTGTGTGTGTGTGGATTGATTAGAGGGTGAGAGTGTGTGTGTGGATTGATTAGGGGGTGAGAGTGTGTGTGTGTGGATTGATTAGGGGTGAGAGGTTGTGTGTGTGTGGATTGATTAGAGGGTGAGAGTGTGTGTGTGGATTGATTAGAGGGTGAGAGTGTGTGTGTGTGGATTGATTAGAGGGTGAGAGTGTGTGTGTGTGGATTGATTAGAGGGTGAGTGTGTGTGTGTGTGATTGATTTTGGGGTGAGAGTGTGTGTGTGTGGATTGATTAGAGGGTGAGAGTGTGTGTGTGGATTGATTAGGGGGTGAGAGTGTGTGTGTGTGTGTATTGATTAGAGGGTGAGAGTGTGTGTGTGTGGATTGATTAGAGGGTGAGTGTGTGTGTGTGGATTGATTAGGGGGTGAGAGTGTGTGTGTGTGGATTGATTAGAGGGTGAGAGTGTGTGTGTGTGGATTGATTAGAGGGTGAGAGTGTGTGTGTGTGGATTGATTAGGGGTGAGAGTGTGTGTGTGTGGATTGATTAGAGGGTGAGAGTGTGTGTGTGTGGATTGATTAGAGGGTGAGAGTGTGTGTGTGTGGATTGATTAGAGGGTGAGAGTGTGTGTGTGTGATTGATTAGAGGGTGAGAGTGTGTGTGTGTGGATTGATTAGGGGTGAGAGTGTGTGTGTGGATTGATTAGAGGGTGAGAGTGTGTGTGTGTGGATTGATTAGAGGGTGAGTGTGTGTGTGTGGATTGATTAGGGGTGAGAGTGTGTGTGTGTGGATTGATTAGAGGGTGAGAGTGTGTGTGTGTGGATTGATTAGAGGGTGAGAGTGTGTGTGTGTGGATTGATTAGAGGGTGAGAGTGTGTGTGTGTGGATTGATTAGAGGGTGAGAGTGTGTGTGTGGATTGATTAGAGGGTGAGAGTGTGTGTGTGTGGATTGATTAGAGGGTGAGAGTGTGTGTGTGTGGATTGATTAGAGGGTGAGAGTGTGTGTGTGTGGATTGATTAGAGGGTGAGAGTGTGTGTGTGTGGATTGATTAGAGGGTGAGAGTGTGTGTGTGTGGATTGATTAGAGGGTGAGAGTGTGTGTGTGTGGATTGATTAGAGGGTGAGAGTGTGTGTGTGGATTGATTAGAGGGTGAGAGTGTGTGTGTGTGGATTGATTAGAGGGTGAGAGTGTGTGTGATGATTAGAGGTGAGAGTGGTGTGTGTGGATTGATTAGGGGTGAGAGTGTGTGTGTGTGGATTGATTAGAGGGTGAGAGTGTGTGTGGATTGATTAGGGGTGAGAGTGTGTGTGGATTGATTAGAGGGTGAGAGTGTGTGTGTGGGATTGATTAGAGGGTGAGAGTGTGTGTGTGGATTGATTAGAGGGTGAGAGTGTGTGTGTGGATTGATTAGAGGGTGAGAGTGTGTGTGTGGATTGATTAGAGGGTGAGAGTGTGTGTGTGTGGATTGATTAGAGGGTGAGAGTGTGTGTGTGGATTGATTAGAGGGTGAGAGTGTGTGTGTGGATTGATTAGAGGGTGAGAGTGTGTGTGTGTGGATTGATTAGAGGGTGAGAGTGTGTGTGTGGATTGATTAGAGGGTGAGAGTGTGTGTGTGGATTGATTAGAGGGTGAGAGTGTGTGTGTGTGATTGATTAGAGGGTGAGAGTGTGTGTGGATTGATAGAGGGTGAGAGTGTGTGTGGATTGATTAGAGGGGAGAGTGTGTGTGTGTGGATTGATTTGGGGGTGAGAGTGTGTGTTTGTGGATTGATTAGAGGGTGAGAGTGTGTGTGGATTGATAGAGGGTGAGAGTGTGTGTGTGTGGATTGATTAGAGGGTGAGAGTGTGTGTGTGTGTGGATTGATTAGAGGGTGAGAGTGTGTGTGGATGATAGAGGGTGAGAGTGTGTGTGTGTGGATTGATTAGAGGGTGAGAGTGTGTGTGTGGATTGATTAGGGGTGAGAGTGTGTGTGTGGATTGATTAGAGGGTGAGAGTGTGTGTGTGTGGATTGATTAGAGGGTGAGAGTGTGTGTGTGGATTGATTAGAGGGTGAGAGTGTGTGTGTGTGGATTGATTAGAGGGTGAGAGTGTGTGTGTGTGGATTGATTAGAGGGTGAGAGTGTGTGTGTGGATTGATAGAGGGTGAGAGTGTGTGTGTGTGGATTGATTAGAGGGTGAGAGTGTGTGTGTGTGGATTGATTAGGGGTGAGAGTGTGTGTGTGTGGATTGATTAGAGGGTGAGAGTGTGTGTGGGATTGATAGAGGGTGAGAGTGTGTGTGTGTGGATTGATTAGAGGGTGAGAGTGTGTGTGTGTGGATTGATTAGAGGGTGAGAGTGTGTGTGGATTGATTAGAGGGTGAGAGTGTGTGTGTGTGGATTGATTAGAGGGTGAGAGTGTGTTTGTGTGGATTGATTAGAGGGTGAGAGTGTGTGTGTGATTGATTAGAGGGTGAGAGTGTGTGTGTGTGATTGATTAGGGGGTGAGAGTGTGTGTGTGTGGATTGATTAGAGGGTGAGAGTGTGTGTGTGTGGATTGATTAGAGGGTGAGAGTGTGTGTGTGTGGATTGATTAGAGGGTGAGAGTGTGTGTGTGTGGATTGATTAGAGGGTGAGAGTGTGTGTGTGTGGATTGATTAGAGGGTGAGAGTGTGTGTGTGTGGATTGATTAGGGGGTGAGAGTGTGTGTGTGTGGATTGATTAGGGGTGAGAGTGTGTGTGTGTGGATTGATTAGAGTGTGAGAGTGTGTGTGTGGATTGATTAGAGGGTGAGAGTGTGTGTGTGTGGATTGATTAGAGGTGAGAGTGTGTGTGTGTGGATTGATTAGAGGGTGAGAGTGTGTGTTGTGGATTGATTATAGGGTGAGAGTGTGTGTGTGTGGATTGATTAGAGGGTGAGAGTGTGTGTGTGGATTGATTAGAGGGTGAGAGTGTGTGTGTGTGATTGATTAGGGGTGAGAGTGTGTGTGTGTGGATTGATTAGAGGGTGAGAGTGTGTGTGTGTGGATTGATTAGAGGGTGAGAGTGTGTGTGTGTGGATTGATTAGAGGGTGAGAGTGTCCGTGTGTGTGGAATGATTAGAGGGTGAGAGTGTGTGTGTGTGGATTGATTAGAGGGTGAGAGTGTGTGTGTGTGGATTGATTTAGGGGGTGAGAGTGTGTGTGTGTGGATTGATTAGAGGGTGAGATTGTGTGTGTGTGGATTGATTAGAGGGTGAGAGTGTGTGTGTGTGGATTGATTAGAGGGTGAGAGTGTGTGTGTGTGGATTGATTAGAGGGTGAGAGTGTGTGCGTGTGGATTGATTAGGGGGTGAGAGTGTGTGTGTGTGGATTGATTAGAGGGTGAGAGTGTGTGTGTGGATTGATTAGAGTGTGAGTGTGTGTGTGTGGATTGATTAGAGGGTGAGAGTGTGTGTGTGGATTGATTAGAGGGTGAGAGTGTGTGTGTGTGGATTGATTAGAGGGTGAGAGTGTGTGTGTGGATTGATTAGAGGGTGAGAGTGTGTGTGTGTGGATTGATTAGAGGGTGAGAGTGTGTGTGTGTGGATTGATTAGAGGGTGAGAGTGTGTGTGTGGATTGATTAGAGGGTGAGAGTGTGTGTGTGTGGATTGATTAGAGGGTGAGAGTGTGTGTGTGTGGATTGATTAGAGGTGAGAGTGTGTGTGTGTGGATTGGATTAGAGGGTGAGAGTGTGTGTGTGTGGATTGATTAGAGGTGAGAGTGTGTGTGTGTGATTGATTAGAGGTGAGAGTGTGTGTTGTGGATTGATTATAGGGTGAGAGTGTGTGTGTGTGGATTGATTAGAGGGTGAGAGTGTGTGTGTGTGGATTGATTAGAGGGTGAGAGTGTGTGTGTGTGGATTGATTAGGGGTGAGAGTGTGTGTGTGTGGATTGATTAGAGGGTGAGAGTGTGTGTGTGTGGATTGATTAGAGGGTGAGAGTGTGTGTGTGTGGATTGATTAGAGGGTGAGAGTGTGTGTGTGGATTGATTAGAGGGTGAGAGTGTGTGTGTGTGGATTGATTAGAGGGTGAGAGTGTGTGTGTGTGGATTGATTTGAGGGTGAGAGTGTGTGTGTGGATTGATTAGAGGGTGAGAGTGTGTGTGTGTGGATTGATTAGAGGGTGAGAGTGTGTGTGTGTGGATTGATTAGAAGGGTGAGAGTGTGTGTGTGTGGATTGATTAGAGGGTGAGAGTGTGTGGTGTGGATTGATTAGAGGGTGAGAGTGTGTGTGTGTGGATTGATTAGAGGGTGAGAGTGTGTGTGTGTGGAATGATTAGAGGGTGAGATTGTGTGTGTGGATTGATTAGAGGGTGAGAGTGTGTGTGTGTGGATTGATTAGAGGGTGAGAGTGTGTGTGTGTGGATTGATTAGAGGGTGAGAGTGTGTGTGTGTGGATTGATTAGAGGGTGAGAGTGTGTGTGTGTGGATTGATTAGAGGGTGAGAGTGTGTGTGTGGATTGATTAGAGGGTGAGAGTGTGTGTGTGTGGATTGATTAGAGGGTGAGAGTGTGTGTGTGTGGATTGATTAGAGGGTGAGAGTGTGTGTGTGGATTGATTAGGGGTGAGAGTGTGTGTGTGTGGATTGATTAGAGGGTGAGTGTGTGTGTGTGGATTGATTAGGAGGGTGAGAGTGTGTGGTGTGTGGATTGATTAGAGGGTGAGAGTGTGTGTGTGTGTGGATTGATTAGAGGGTGAGAGTGTGTGTGTGGAATGATTAGAGGGTGAGAGTGTGTGTGTGGATTGATTAGAGGGTGAGAGTGTGTGTGTGGATTGATTTGAGGGTGAGAGTGTGTGTGTGGATTGATTAGAGGGTGAGAGTGTGTGTGTGTGGATTGATTAGAGGTGAGAGTGTGTGTGTGTGGATTGATTAGAGGTGTGAGTGTGTGTGTGTGATTGATTGGAGGGTGAGAGTGTGTGTGTGTGGATTGATTAGAGGTGAGAGTGTGTGTGTGTGGATTGATTAGAGGGTGAGAGTGTGTGTGTGTGGATTGATTAGAGGGTGAGAGTGTGTGTGTGGATTGATTAGAGGGTGAGAGTTTGTGTGTGTGGATTGATTAGAGGGTGAGAGTGTGTGTGTGTGTGGATTGATTAGAGGGTGAGAGTGTGTGTGTGTGGAATGATTAGAGGGTGAGTGTGTGTGTGTGGATTGATTAGAGGGTGAGAGTGTGTGTGTGTGGATTGATTAGAGGGTGAGAGTGTGTGTGTGTGGATTGATAGAGGGTGAGAGTGTGTGTGTGTGGATTGATTAGAGGGTGAGAGTGTGTGTGTGTGGATTGATTAGAGGGTGAGAGTGTGTGTGTGTGGATTGATTAGAGGGTGAGAGTGTGTGTGTGTGGATTGATTAGAGGGTGAGAGTGTGTGTGTGTGGATTGATTAGAGGGTGAGAGTGTGTGTGTGTGGATTGATTAGAGGGTGAGAGTGTGTGTGTGTGGATTGATTAGAGGGTGAGAGTGTGTGTGTGGATTGATTTGAGGGTGAGAGTGTGTGTGTGTGGATTGATTAGAGGGTGAGAGTGTGTGTGTGTGTGGATTGATTAGAGGGTGAGAGTGTGTGTGTGTGGATTGATTAGAGGGTGAGAGTGTGTGTGTGTGGATTGATTAGTGGGTGAGTGGTGTGTGTGTGGATTGATTAGAGGGTGAGAGTGTGTGTGTGTGGATTGATTAGAGGGTGAGAGTGTGTGTGTGTGGATTGATTAGAGGTGAGAGTGTGTGTGTGTGGATTGATTAGAGGGTGAGAGTGTGTGTGTGTGGATTGATTAGAGGGTGAGAGTGTGTGTGTGTGGATTGATTAGAGGGTGAGAGTGTGTGTGTGTGGATTGATTAGAGGGTGAGAGTGTGTGTGTGTGGATTGATTAGAGGGTGAGAGTGTGTGTGTGTGGATTGATTAGAGGGTGAGAGTGTGTGTGTGTGGATTGATTAGAGGGTGAGAGTGTGTGTGTGTGGATTGATTAGAGGGTGAGAGTGTGTGTGTGGATTGATTAGAGGGTGAGAGTGTGTGTGTGTGGATTGATTAGAGGGTGAGAGTGTGTGTGTGTGGATTGATTAGGGGTGAGAGTGTGTGTGTGTGATTGATTAGAGGGTGAGAGTGTGTGTGTGTGGATTGATTAGAGGGTGAGAGTGTGTGTGTGTGGATTGATTAGAGGGTGAGAGTGTGTGTGTGTGGATTGATTAGAGGGTGAGAGTGTGTGTGTGTGATTGATTAGAGGGTGAGAGTGTGTGTGTGTGGATTGATTAGAGGGTGAGAGTGTCGTGTGTGGAATGATTAGAGGGTGAGAGTGTGTGTGTGTGGATTGATTAGAGGGTGAGAGTGTGTGTGTGTGGATTGATTAGAGGGTGAGAGTGTGTGTGTGTGGATTGATTAGAGGGTGAGAGTGTGTGTGTGTGGATTGATTAGAGGGTGAGAGTGTGTGTGTGTGGATTGATTAGAGGGTGAGAGTGTGTGTGTGTGGATTGATTAGAGGGTGAGAGTGTGTGTGTGTGGATTGATTAGAGGGTGAGAGTGTGTGTGTGTGGATTGATTAGAGGGTGAGAGTGTGTGTGTGTGGATTGATTAGAGGGTGAGAGTGTGTGTGTGTGATTGATTAGAGGGTGAGAGTGTGTGTGTGTGGATTGATTAGAGGGTGAGAGTGTGTGTGTGTGGATTGATTAGAGGGTGAGAGTGTGTGTGTGGATTGATTAGGGTGAGTGTGTGTGTGTGGATTGATTAGGGGAGTGTGTGTGTGTGGATTGATTAGAGGGTGAGAGTGTGTGTGTGTGATTGATTAGAGGGTGAGAGTGTGTGTGTGTGGATTGATTAGAGGGTGAGAGTGTGTGTGTGGATGATTAGAGGGTGAGAGTGTGTGTGTGTGGATTGATTAGAGGGTGAGAGTGTGTGTGTGTGGATTGATTAGAGGGTGGAGATTGTGTGTGTGTGGATTGATTAGAGGTGAGAGTGTGTGTGTGTGTGGATTGATTAGAGGGTGAGAGTGTGTGTGTGTGGATTGATTAGAGGGTGAGAGTGTGTGTGTGTGGATTGATTAGAGGGTGAGAGTGTGTGTGTGTGATTGATTAGAGGGTGAGAGTGTGTGTGTGGATTGATTTGGGGTGAGAGTGTGTGTGTGTGGATTGATTAGGGGTGAGATTGTGTGTGTGTGGATTGATTAGAGGGTGAGAGTGTGTGTGTGTGGAATGATTAGAGGGTGAGAGTGTGTGTGTGTGTGGATTGATTAGAGGGTGAGAGTGTGTGTGTGTGGATTGATTAGAGGGGTGAGAGTGTGTGTGTGTGGATTGATTAGAGGGTGAGAGTGTCGTGTGTGAATGATTAGAGTTGAGAGTGTGTGTGTGTGATTGATTAGAGGGTGAGAGTGTGTGTGTGTGGATTGATTTGTGGGTGAGAGTGTGTGTGTGTGGATTGATTAGAGGGTGAGAGTGTGTGTGTGTGGATTGATTAGGGGGTGAGAGTGTGTGTGTGGATTGATTAGAGGTGAGAGTGTGTGTGTGGATTGATTAGAGGGTGAGAGTGTGTGTGTGTGGATTGATTAGATGGTGAGAGTGTGTGTGTGTGGAATGATTAGAGGGTGAGAGTGTGTGTGTGTGGATTGATTAGAGGGTGAGAGTGTGTTGTGTGTGGATTGATTAGAGGGTGAGAGTGTGTGTGTGGATTGATTAGAGGGTGAGAGTGTGTGTGTGGATTGATTAGATGGTGAGAGTGTGTGTGTGTGGATTGATTAGGGGGTGAGTGTGTGTGTGGGTGATTAGTGGGGAGAGTGTGTGTGTGTGGATTGATTAGGAGGGTGGGTGTGGAGAGTGTGTGTGTGTGGATTGATTAGAGGGTGAGAGTGTGTGTGTGTGGATTGATTAGAGGGTGAGAGTGTGTGTGTGGATTGATTAGGGGGTGAGGAGTGTGTGTGTGGATTGATTAGAGGGTGAGAGTGTGTGTGTGTGGATTGATTAGGGGGTGAGAGTGTGTGTGTGGGCTGATTAGATGGTGAGAGTTTGTGTGTGTGGATTGATTAGAGGGTGAGAGTGGTGTGTGGATTGATTAGGGGTGAGAGTGTGTGTGTGTGGATTGATTAGAGGGTGAGAGTGTGTGTGTGTGGATTGATTAGAGGGTGAGTGTGTGTGTGTGTGGATTGATTAGAGGGTGAGAGTGTGTGTGTGTGGATTGATTAGAGGGTGAGAGTGTGCGTGTGTGGATGATTAGAGGGTGAGAGTGTGTGTGTGTGGATTGATTAGAGGGTGAGAGTGTGTGTGTGTGGATTGATTAGAGGGTGAGAGTGTGTGTGTGGATTGATTAGAGGTTGAGAGTGTGTGTGTGGATTGATTAGGGGTGAGAGTGTGTGTGTGTGGATTGATTAGAGGTGAGTGTGTGTGTGTGGATTGATTAGGGGGTGAGTGTGTGTGTGTGTGGATTGATTAGAGGGTGAGAGTGTGTGTGTGTGGATTGATTAGAGGGTGAGAGTGTGTGTGTGTGGATTGATTAGAGGGTGAGTGTGTGTGTGTGGATTGATTAGAGGGTGAGAGTGTGTGTGTGTGGATTGATTAGAGGGTGAGAGTGTGTGTGTGTGGGTTGATTAGAGGGTGAGTGTGTGTGTGTGGATTGATTAGAGGGTGAGAGTGTGTGTGTGTGGATTGATTAGAGGGTGAGAGTGTGTGTGTGTGGATTGATTAGGGGGTGAGAGTGTGTGTGTGTGGAATGATTAGAGGGTGAGAGTGTGTGTGTGTGGATTGATTAGAGGGTGAGAGTGTGTGTGTGTGGATTGATTAGAGGGTGAGAGTGTGTGTGTGGATTGATTAGGGGTGAGAGTGTGTGTGTGTGGATTGATTAGAGGGTGAGAGTGTGTGTGTGTGGATTGATTAGAGGGTGAGTGTGTGTGTGTGGATTGATTAGAGGGTGAGAGTGTGTGTGTGTGGATTGATTAGAGGGTGAGAGTGTGTGTGTGTGGATTGATTAGAGGGTGAGAGTGTGTGTGTGTGGATTGATTAGAGGGTGAGAGTGTGTGTGTGTGGATTGATTAGAGGGTGAGAGTGTGTGTGTGTGGATTGATTAGAGGGTGAGAGTGTGTGTGTGTGGATTGATTAGAGGGTGAGAGTGTGTGTGTGTGGATTGATTAGAGGGTGAGTGTGTGTGTGTGTGGATTGATTAGAGGGTGAGAGTGTGTGTGTGTGGATTGATTAGAGGGTGAGAGTGTGTGTGTGGATTGATTAGAGGGTGAGAGTGTGTGTGTGTGGATTGATTAGAGGGTGAGAGTGTGTGTGTGTGGATTGATTAGAGGGTGAGAGTGTGTGTGTGGATTGATTAGAGGGTGAGAGTGTGTGTGTGGATTGATTAGAGGGGTGAGAGTGTGTGTGTGTGGATTGATTAGAGGGTGAGAGTGTGTGTGTGGATGATTAGAGGGTGAGAGTGTGTGGTGGATTGATTTTGGGGGTGAGAGTGTGTGTGTGTGGATTGATTAGAGGGTGAGAGTGTGTGTGTGTGGATTGATTTTGGGGTGAGAGTGTGTGTGTGTGGATTGATTAGAGGGTGAGAGTGTGTGTGTGTGGATTGATTAGGGGGTGAGAGTGTGTGTGTGTGGATTGAGTAGAGGGTGAGAGTGTGTGTGTGTGGATTGATTAGGGGGTGAGTGTGTGTGTGTGTGGATTGATTAGAGGGTGAGAGTGTGTGTGTGTGGATTGATTAGAGGGTGAGAGTGTGTGTGTGTGGATTGATTAGATGGTGAGAGTGTGTGTGTGTGTGGATTGAGTAGAGGGTGAGAGTGTGTGTGTGTGGATAGATTGGGGGTGAGTGTGTGTGTGTGTGGATTGATTAGAGGGTGAGTGTGTGTGTGTGTGGATTGATTAGAGGGTGAGAGTGTGTGTGTGTGGATTGATTAGAGGGTGAGAGTGTGTGTGTGGATTGATTAGAGGGTGAGAGTGTGTGTGTGTGGATTGATCAGAGGGTGAGATGTGTGTGTGTGGATTGATTAGAGGGTGAGAGTGTGTGTGTGGATTGATCAGAGGGTGCGAGTGTGGTGTGTGTGGAATGATTAGAGGGTGAGAGTGTGTGTGTGTGGATTGATTAGAGGGTGAGAGTGTGTGTGTGTGGATTGATTAGAGGGTGAGAATGTGTGTGTGTGGATTGATTAGAGGGTGAGAGTGTGTGTGTGGATTGATTAGAGGGTGAGAGTGTGTGTGGGTGGATTGATTAGAGGGTGAGAGTGTGTGTGGTGGATTGATTAGAGGGTGAGAGTGTGTGTGTGTGGATTGATTAGAGGGTGAGACTGTGTGTGTGGATTGATTAGAGGGTGAGAGTGTGTGTGTGTGGATTGATCAGAGGGTGAGAGTGTGTGTGTGTGGATTGATTAGAGGGTGAGAGTGTGTGTGTGGATTGATTAGAGGGTGAGAGTGTGTGTGTGTGGATTGATTAGAGGGTGAGAGTGTGTGTGTGGATTGATTAGAGGGTGAGTGTGTGTGTGTGTGGATTGATTAGAGGGTGAGAGTGTGTGTGTGGATTGATTAGAGGGTGAGAGTGTGTGTGTGGATTGATTAGAGGGTGAGAGTGTGTTTGTGTGGATTGATTTTGGGGGTGAGAGTGTGTGTGTGTGGATTGAGTAGAGGGTGAGAGTGTGTGTGTGTGGATTGATTTTGGGGTGAGAGTGTGTGTGTGTGGATTGATTAGAGGGTGAGAGTGTGTGTGTGTGGATTGATTAGAGGGTGAGAGTGTGTGTGTGTGGATTGATTTTGAGGGGTGAGAGAGTGTGCGTGTGGATTGATTAGAGGGTGAGAGTGTGTGTGTGTGGATTGAGTAGAGGGTGAGAGTGTGTGTGTGTGGATTGATTAGGGGGTGAGTGTGTGTGTGGATTGATTAGAGGGTGAGAGTGTGTGTGTGTGGATTGATTAGAGGGTGAGAGTGTGTGTGTGTGGATTGATTAGATGGTGAGAGTGTGTGTGTGTGGATTGAGTAGAGGGTGAGAGTGTGTGTGTGTGGATTGATTAGGGGGTGAGTGTGTGTGTGTGTGGATTGATTAGAGGGTGAGTGTGTGTGTGTGTGGATTGATTAGAGGGTGAGAGTGTGTGTGTGTGGATTGATTAGAGGGTGAGAGTGTGTGTGTGTGGATTGATTTTGGGGTGTGAGTGTGTGTGTGTGGATTGAGTAGAGGGTGAGAGTGTGTGTGTGTGGATTGATTAGATGGTGAGAGTGTGTGTGTGTGGATTGAGTAGAGGGTGAGAGTGTGTGTGTGTGGATTGATTAGAGGGTGAGAGTGTGTGTGTGTGGATTGATTAGAGGGTGAGAGTGTGTGTGTGTGTGGATTGATTAGATGGTGAGAGTGTGTGTGTGTGGATTGATTAGAGTGTGAGAGTGTGTGTGTGTGTATTGATTAGTGGGTGAGAGTGTGTGTGTGGATTGATTAGAGGGTGAGAGTGTGTGTGTGTGGATTGATTAGAGGGTGAGAGTGTGTGTGTGGTGGATTGATTAGAGGGTGAGAGTGTGTGTGTGTGGATTGATTAGAGGGTGAGAGTGTGTGTGTGTGGATTGAGTAGAGGGTGAGAGTGTGTGTGTGTGGATTGATTAGGGGGTGAGAGTGTGTGTGTGTGGATTGATTAGAGGGTGAGAGTGTGTGTGTGTGGATTGAGTAGAGGGTGAGAGTGTGTGTGTGTGGATTGATTAGAGGGTGAGAGTGTGTGTGTGTGGAATGATTAGAGGGTGAGAGTGTGTGTGTGTGGATTGATTGAGGGTGAGAGTGTGTGTGTGTGGATTGAGTAGAGGGTGAGAGTGTGTGAGTGTGGATTGATTAGAGGGTGAGAGTGTGTGTGTGTGGATTGATTAGAGGGTGAGAGTGTGTTGTGTGTGGATTGAGTAGAGGGTGAGAGTGTGTGTGTGTGGATTGATTAGAGGGTGAGAGTGTGTGTGTGTGGATTGATTAGAGGGTGAGAGTGTGTGTGTGTGGATTGATTAGGGGTGAGAGTGTGTGTGTGTGGATTGATTAGAGGGTGAGAGTGTGTGTGTGTGGATTGAGTAGAGGGAGAAGTGTGTGTGTGTGGATTGATTAGAGGGTGAGAGTGTGTGTGTGTGGAATGATTAGAGGTGAGAGTGTGTGTGTGTGGATTGATTTGAGGGTGAGGTGTGTGTGTGTGGATTGATTTGGGGTGAGAGTGTGTGTGTGTGGATTGAGTAGAGGGTGAGAGTGTGTGTGTGTGGATTGATTAGAGGGTGAGAGTGTGTGTGTGGATTGAGTAGAGGGTGAGAGTGTGTGTGTGTGGATTGATTAGAGGGTGAGAGTGTGTGTGTGTGGATTGATTAGAGGGTGAGAGTGTGTCGTGTGTGGATTGATTTGGGGGTGAGAGTGTGTGTGTGTGTGGATTGATTAGAGGGTGAGAGTGTGTGTGTGATGGAGGGTGAGTGTGGTGGGATGATTAGAGGGTGAGAGTGTGTGTGTGGATTGATTTTGGGGTGAGAGTGTGTGTGTGTGGATTGATTAGAGGGTGTGAGTGTGTGTGTGTGGATTGATTAGAGGGTGAGAGTGTGTGTGTGGATTGAGTAGAGGGTGAGTGTGTGTGTGTGTGGATTGATTAGAGGGTGAGAGTGTGTGTGTGGATTGATTTGGGGGTGAGAGTGTGTGTGTGTGGATTGATTAGAGGGTGAGAGTGTGTGTGTGTGGATTGATTAGAGGGTGAGAGTGTGTGTGTGTGGATTGATTAGAGGGTGAGAGTCTGTGTGTGTGGATTGATTAGAGGGTGAGTGTGTGTGTGTGTGGATTGATTAGTGGGTGAGAGTGTTGTGTGTGTGGATTGATTAGAGGGTGAGAGTGTGTGTGTGTGGATTGATTTTGGGGGTGAGAGTGTGTGTGTGTGGATTGATTAGAGGGTGAGAGTGTGTGTGTGTGGATTGATTAGAGGGTGAGAGTGTGTGTGTGGATTGATTAGAGGGTGAGAGTGTGTGTGTGTGGATTGAGTAGAGGGTGAGAGTGTGTGTGTGTGGATTGATTAGAGGGTGAGAGTGTGTGTGTGTGGATTGATTAGAGGGTGAGAGTGTGTGTGTGTGGATTGATTTGAGGGTGAGAGTGTGTGTGTGTGGATTGAGTAGAGGGTGAGAGTGTGTGAGTGTGGATTGATTAGAGGGTGAGAGTGTGTGTGTGTGGATTCATTAGAGGGTGAGAGTGTGTGTGTGTGGATTGAGTAGAGGTGTGAGAGTGTGTGTGTGTGGATTGATTAGAGGGTGAGAGTGTGTGTGTGTGGATTGATTAGAGGGTGAGAGTGTGTGTGTGTGGATTGATTAAGGGTGAGAGTGTGTGTGTGTGGATTGATTAGGGGTGAGAGTGTGTGTGTGTGGATTGAGTAGGGAGTGTGTGTGTGTGATTGATTAGAGGGTGAGAGTGTGTGTGTGTGGATTGATTAGAGGTGAGAGTGTGTGTGTGTGGATTGATTAGAGGGTGAGAGTGTGTGTGTGTGGATTGATTTTGGGGGTGAGAGTGTGTGTGTGTGGATTGATTAGAGGGTGAGAGTGTGTGTGTGTGGATTGATTAGAGGGTGAGAGTGTGTGTGTGTGGATTGAGTAGAGGGTGAGAGTGTGTGTGTGTGGATTGATTAGAGGGTGAGAGTGTGTGTGTGTGGAATGATTAGAGGGTGAGAGTGTGTGTGTGTGGATTGATTTTGAGGGGTGAGAGTGTTGTGTGTGTGGATTGATTAGAGGGTGAGAGTGTGTGTGTGTGGATTGAGTAGAGGGTGAGTGTGTGTGTGTGTGGATTGATTAGAGGGTGAGAGTGTGTGTGTGTGGATTGATTAGGGGGTGAGAGTGTGTGTGTGTGGATTGATTAGAGGGTGTGAGTGTGTGTGTGTGGATTGATTAGAGGGTGAGAGTGTGTGTGTGTGGATTGAGTAGAGGGTGAGTGTGTGTGTGTGTGGATTGATTAGAGGGTGGAGAGTGTGTGTGTGGATTGATTTAGGGGGTGAGAGTGTGTGTGTGTGGATTGATTAGAGGTGAGAGTGTGTGTGTGTGGATTGATTAGAGGGTGAGAGTGTGTGTGTGTGGATTGATTAGAGGGTGAGAGTCTGTGTGTGTGGATTGATTAGAGGTGAGTGTGTGTGTGTGTGGATGATTAGTGGGTGAGAGTGTGTGTGTGTGGATTGATTAGAGGGTGAGAGTGTGTGTGTGTGGATTGATTTGGAGGTGAGAGTGTGTGTGTGTGGATTGATTAGAGGGTGAGAGTGTGTGTGTGTGTGGATTGATTAGAGGGTGAGAGTGTGTGTGTGGATTATAGAGGGTGAGAGTGTGTGTGTGTGGATTGATTAGAGGGTGAGAGTGTGTGTGTGTGGATTGATTAGAGGGTGAGAGTGTGTGTGTGTGGATTGATTAGAGGGTGAGAGTGTGTGTGGATTGATTAGAGGGTGAGAGTGTGTGTGTGGATTGATTAGAGGGTGAGAGTGTGAGTGTGTGGATTGATTAGAGGGTGAGAGTGTGTGTGTGTGGATTGATTAGAGGGTGAGAGTGTGTGTGTGTGGATTGATTAGAGGGTGAGAGTGTGTGTGGATTGATTAGAGGGTGAGAGTGTGTGTCTGTGGATTGATTAGAGGGTGAGAGTGTGTGTGGATTGATTAGAGGGTGAGAGTGTGTGTGTGGATTGATTAGAGGGTGAGAGTGTGTGTGTGTGGATTGATTAGAGGGTGAGAGTGTGTGTGTGTGGATTGATTAGAGGGTGAGAGTGTGTGTGTGTGGATTAATTAGAGGGTGAGAGTGTGTGTGTGTGGATTGATTAGAGGGTGAGAGTGTGTGTATGTGGATTGATTAGAGGGTGAGAGTGTGTGTGGATTGATTAGAGGGTGAGAGTGTGTGTCTGTGGATTGATTAGAGGGTGAGTGTGTGTGTGGATTGATTAGAGGGTGAGAGTGTGTGTGTGGATTGATTAGAGGGTGAGAGTGTGTGTGTGTGGATTGATTAGAGGGTGAGAGTGTGTGTGTGTGGATTGATTAGAGGGTGAGAGTGTGTGTGTGTGGATTGATTAGAATGTGAGAGTGTGGTGTGTGTGGATTGATTAGAGGGTGAGAGTGTGTGTGTGTGGATTGATTAGAGGGTGAGAGTGTGTGTGTGGATTGATTAGGGGGTGAGTGTGTGTGTGTGTGGATTGATTAGAGGGTGAGAGTGTGTGTGTGTGGATTGATTAGAGGGTGAGAGTGTGTGTGTGTGGATTGATTAGGGGGTGAGAGTGTGCGTGTGTGGAATGATTAGAGGGTGACAGTGTGTGTGTGTGGATTGATTAGAGGGTGAGAGTGTGTGTGTGTGGATTGATTAGGGGGTGAGAGTGTGCGTGTGTGGAATGATTAGAGGGTGAGAGTGTGTGTGTGTGGATTGATTAGGGGGTGAGAGTGTGTGTGTGTGGATTGATTAGAGGGTGAGAGTGTGTGTGTGTGGATTGATTAGAGGGTGAGAGTGTGTGTGTGTGGATTGATTAGGGGGTGAGAGTGTGCGTGTCTGGAATGATTAGAGGGTGAGAGTGTTTGTGTGGATTGATTAGAGGGTGAGAGTGTGTGTGTGTGGATTGATTTTGGGGGTGAGAGTGTGTGTGTGTGGATTGATTAGAGGGTGAGAGTGTGTGTGTGTGGATTGATTAGAGGGTGAGAGTGTGTGTGTGTGGATTGATTAGAGGGTGAGAGTGTGTGTGTGTGGATTGATTAGAGGGTGAGAGTGTGTGTGTGTGGATTGATTAGAGGGTGAGTGTGTGTGTGAGTGGATTGATTAGGGGGTGAGAGTGTGCGTGTGTGGAATGATTAGAGGGTGAGAGTGTGTGTGTGTGGATTGATTAGGGGGTGAGAGTGTGTGTGTGTGGATTGATTAGAGGGTGAGGTGTGTGTGTGTGGATTGATTAGAGGGTGAGAGTGTGTGTGTGTGGATTGATTAGAGGGTGAGTGTGTGTGTGTGGATTGATTAGAGGGTGAGAGTGTGTGTGTGGATTGATTAGAGGGTGAGAGTGTGTGTGTGTGGATTGATTAGAGGGTGAGTGTGTGTGTGTGGATTGATTAGAGGGTGAGAGTGTTTGTGTGGATTGATTAGAGGGTGAGAGTGTGTGTGTGTGGATTGATTAGAGGGTGAGTGTGTGTGTGTGGATTGATTAGAGGGTGAGAGTGTGTGTGTGTGGATTGATTAGAGGGTGAGAGTGTTTGTGTGGATTGATTAGAGGGTGAGAGTGTGTGTGTGTGGATTGATTAGAGGGTGAGTGTGTGTGTGTGGATTGATTAGAGGGTGAGAGTGTGTGTGTGTGGATTGATTAGAGGGTGAGAGTGTGTGTGTGTGGGTTGATTAGAGGGTGAGTGTGTGTGTGTGGATTGATTAGAGGGTGAGAGTGTGTGTGTGTGGATTGATTAGGGGGTGAGAGTGTGCGTGTGTGGAATGATTAGAGGGTGAGAGTGTGTGTGTGTGTGGATTGATTAGAGGGTGAGAGTGTGCGTGTGTGGATTGATTAGAGGGTGAGAGTGTGTGTGTGTGTGGATTGATTAGAGGGTGAGAGTGTGTGTGTGTGGATTGATTAGAGGGTGAGAGTGTGTGTGTGGATTGATTAGAGGGTGAGAGTGTGTGTGTGGATTGATTAGAGGGTGAGAGTGTGTGTGTGTGTGGATTGATTAGAGGGTGAGAGTGTGTGTGTGTGGATTGATTAGAGGGTGAGAGTGTGTGTGTGTGGATTGATTAGAGGGTGAGAGAGTGTGTGTGTGGATTGATTAGAGGGTGAGAGTGTGTGTGTGTGTGGATTGATTAGAGGGTGAGAGTGTGTGTGTGTGGATTGATTAGAGGGTGAGAGTGTGCGTGTGTGGATGATTAGGGGGTGAGAGTGTGTGTGTGTGGATTGATTAGAGGGTGAGAGAGTGTGTGTGTGGATTGATTAGAGGGTGAGAGTGTGTGTGTGTGGATTGATTAGAGGGTGAGTGTGTGTGTGTGGATTGAGTAGAGGGTGAGAGTGTGTGTGTGTGTGGATTGATTAGAGGGTGAGAGTGTGTGTGTGTGGATTGATTAGAGGGTGAGAGTGTGCGTGTGTGGAATGATTAGGGGGTGAGAGTGTGTGTGTGTGGATTGATTAGAGGGTGAGAGTGTGTGTGTGGATTGATTAGGGGGTGAGAGTGTGTGTGTGTGGATTGATTAGAGGGTGAGAGTGTGTGTGTGTGGAATGATTAGAAGGTGAGAGTGTGTGTGTGTGGATTGATTAGAGGGTGAGAGTGTGTGTGTGGATTGATTAGAGGGTGAGTGTGTGTGTGTGTGGATTGATTAGAGGGTGAGAGTGTGTGTGTGTGGATTGATTAGAGGGTGAGAGAGTGTGTGTGTGGATTGATTAGATGGTGAGAGTGTGTGTGTGTGGATTGATTTGGGGGTGAGAGTGTGTGTGTGTGGATTGATTAGAGGGTGAGTGTGTGTGTGTGTGGATTGATTAGAGGGTGAGAGTGTGTGTGTGGATTGATTAGGGGGTGAGAGTGTGTGTGTGTGGATTGATTAGAGGGTGAGAGTGTGTGTGTGTGGATTGATTAGAGGGTGAGAGTGTGTGTGTGTGGAATGATTAGAAGGTGAGAGTGTGTGTGTGTGGATTGATTTGGGGGTGAGAGTGTGTGTGTGTGGATTGATTAGAGGGTGAGAGAGTGTGTGTGTGGATTGAGTAGAGGGTGAGAGTGTGTGTGTGTGGATTGATTAGAGGGTGAGAGTGTGTGTGTGTGGAATGATTAGAAGGTGAGAGTGTGTGTGTGGATTGATTGGAGGGTGAGGGTGTGTGTGTGTGGCTTGATTAGTGGGTGAGAGTGTTTGTGTGTGGATTGGTTAGCGGGTGAGAGTGTGTGTGTGTGGATTGATTAGAGGGTGAGAGTGTGTGTGTGTGGATTGATTAGAGGGTGAGTGTGTGTGTGTGTGTATTGATTAGAGGGTGAGAGTGTGTGTGTGTGGATTGATTAGGGGGTGAGAGTGTGTGTGTGGATTGATTAGAGGGTGAGAGTGTGTGTGTGTGGATTGATGAGAGGGTGAGAGTGTGTGTGTGTGGATTGATTAGGGGTTGAGAGTGTGTGTGTGTGGATTGATTAGAGGGTGAGAGTGTGTGTGTGTGGATTGATTAGAGGGTGAGTGTGTGTGTGGATTGATTAGAGGGTGAGAGTGTGTGTGTGTGGATTGATTAGAGGGTGACAGTGTGTGTGTGTGGATTGATTAGAGGGTGAGAGTGTGTGTGTGTGGATTGATTGGGGGGTGAGAGTGTGTGTGTGTGGATTGATTAGAGGGTGACAGTGTGTGTGTGTGGATTGATTAGGGGTTGAGAGTGTGTGTGTGTGGATTGATTAGAGGGTGAGTGTGTGTGTGGATTGATTAGAGGGTGAGAGTGTGTGTGTGTGGATTGATTAGAGGGTGAGAGTGTGTGTGTGTGGATTGATTAGAGGGTGAGAGTGTGTGTGTGTGGATTGATTAGAGGGTGAGAGTGTGTGTGTGTGGATTGATTAGAGGTGAGAGTGTGTGTGTGTGGATTGATAGAGGTGAGAGTGTGTGTGTGTGGATTGATTAGAGGGTGAGTGTGTGTGTGTGGATTGATTAGAGGGTGAGAGTGTGTGTGTGTGGATTGATTAGAGGGTGAGAGTGTGTGGGTGTGGATTGATTAGATGGTGAGAGTGTGTGTGTGTGGATTGATTAGAGGGTGAGTGTGTGTGTGAAGGGTGAGAGTGTGTGGGTGTGGATTGATTAGATGGTGAGAGTGTGTGTGTGTGGATTGATTAGAGGGTGAGTGTGTGTGTGTGTGGATTGATTAGAGGGTGAGAGTGTGTGTGTGTGGATTGATTAGAAGGTGAGAGTGTGTGTGTGTGGATTGATTTTGGGGGTGAGAGTGTGTGTGTGGATTGATTAGGGGGTGAGAGTGTGTGTGTGTGGATTGATTAGAGGGTGAGAGTGTGTCTGTGTGGATTGATTAGAGGGTGAGAGTGTGTGTGTGTGGATTGATTAGAAGGTGAGAGTGTGTGTGTGTGGATTGATTAGTGGGTGAGAGTGTGTGTGTGTGGATTGATTAGAGGGTGAGAGTGTGTGTGTGTGTGGATTGATTAGAGGGTGAGAGTGTGTGTGTTTGGATTGATTAGGGGGTGAGAGAGTGTGTGTGTGTGGATTGATTAGAGGGTGAGAGTGTGTGTGTGTGGAATGATTAGTGGGTGAGAGTGTGTGTGTGTGGATTGATTAGAGGGTGAGAGTGTGTGTGTGTGTGGATTGATTAGACGGTGAGAGTGTGTGTGTGTGGATTGATTAGGGGGTGAGAGAGTGTGTGTGTGGATTGATTAGAGGGTGAGAGTGTGTGTGTGGATTGATTAGAGGGTGAGAGTGTGTGTGTGTGGATTGATTAGAGGGTGAGAGTGTGTGTGTGTGGATTGATTAGAGGGTGAGAGTCTGTGTGTGTGGATTGATTAGAGGGTGAGTGTGTGTGTGTGTGGATTGATTAGTGGTGAGAGTGTGTGTGTGTGGATTGATTAGAGGGTGAGAGTGTGTGTGTGTGGATTGATTTTGGGGGTGAGAGTGTGTGTGTGTGGATTGATTAGAGGGTGAGAGTGTGTGTGTGTGGATTGATTAGAGGGTGAGAGTGTGTGTGTGTGGATTGATTAGAGGGTGAGAGTGTGTGTGTGTGGATTGATTAGAGGGTGAGAGTGTGTGTGTGGATTGATTAGAGGGTGAGAGTGTGTGTGTGTGGATTGATTAGAGGGTGAGAGTGTGTGTGTGTGGATTGATTAGAGGGTGAGAGTGTGTGTGTGTGGATTGATTAGAGGGTGAGAGTGTGTGTGTGTGGATTGATTAGAGGGTGAGAGTGTGTGTGTGTGGATTGATTAGAGGGTGAGAGTGTGTGTGTGTGGATTGATTAGAGGGTGAGAGTGTGTGTATGTGGATTGATTAGAGGGTGAGAGTGTGTGTGGATTGATTAGCGGGTGAGAGTGTGTGTCTGTGGATTGATTAGAGGGTGAGAGTGTGTGTGGATTGATTAGAGGGTGAGAGTGTGTGTGTGTGGATTGATTAGAGGGTGAGTGTGTGTGTGGATTGATTAGAGGGTGAGAGTGTGTGTGTGGATTGATTAGAGGGTGAGAGTGTGTGTGTGTGGAATGATTAGAGGGTGAGAGTGTGTGTGTGTGATTGATTAGAGGGTGAGAGTGTGTGTGTGTGGATTGATTAGAGGGTGAGAGTGTGTGTGTGTGATTGATTAGGGGTGAGTGTGTGTGTGTGTGGATTGATTAGAGGGTGAGAGTGTGTGTGTGTGGATTGATTAGAGGGTGAGAGTGTGTGTGTGTGGATTGATTAGGGGGTGAGAGTGTGCGTGTGTGGAATGATTAGAGGGTGACAGTGTGTGTGTGTGGATTGATTAGGGGGTGAGAGTGTGCGTGTGTGGAATGATTAGAGGGTGAGAGTGTGTGTGTGTGGATTGATTAGAGGGTGAGAGTGTGTGTGCGTGGATTGATTAGAGGGTGAGTGTGTGTGTGGATTGATTAGAGGGTGAGAGTGTGTGTGTGGATTGATTAGAGGGTGAGAGTGTGTGTGTGTGGATTGATTAGAGGGTGAGAGTGTGTGTGTGTGGATTGATTAGAGGGTGAGAGTGTGTGTGTGTGGATTGATTAGAGGGTGAGAGTGTGTGTGTGTGGATTGATTAGAGGGTGAGAGTGTGTGTGTGTGGATTGATTAGGGGGTGAGTGTGTGTGTGTGTGGATTGATTAGAGGGTGAGAGTGTGTGTGTGTGGATTGATTAGAGGGTGAGAGTGTGTGTGTGTGGATTGATTAGGGGGTGAGAGTGTGCGTGTGTGGAATGATTAGAGGGTGACAGTGTGTGTGTGTGGATTGATTAGGGGGTGAGAGTGTGGTGTGTGTGGAATGATTAGAGGGTGAGAGTGTGTGTGTGTGGATTGATTAGAGGGTGAGAGTGTGTGTGCGTGGATTGATTAGAGGGTGAGAGTGTGCGTGTGTGGAATGATTAGAGGGTGAGAGTGTGTGTGTGTGGATTGATTAGAGGGTGAGAGTGTGTGTGTGTGGATTGATTAGAGGGTGAGAGTGTGTGTGTGTGGATTGATTAGAGGGGTGAGAGTGTGTGTGTGTGGATTGATTAGAGGGTGAGAGTGTGTGTGTGTGGATTGATTAGAGGGTGAGAGTGTGTGTGTGTGGGTTGATTAGAGGGTGAGTGTGTGTGTGTGGATTGATTAGAGGGTGAGAGTGTGTGTGTGTGGATTGATTAGAGGGTGAGAGTGTGTGTGTGTGGATTGATTAGGGGTGAGAGTGTGTGTGTGTGGATTGATTAGAGGGTGAGAGTGTGTGTGTGTGTGGATTGATTAGATGGTGAGAGTGTGTGTGTGAGGATTGATTAGAGGGTGAGAGTGTGTGTGTGTGGATTGATTAGAGGGTGAGAGTGTGTGTGTGTGGATTGATTAGAGGGTGAGAGTGTGTGTGTGTGGATTGATTAGGGGGTGAGTGTGTGTGTGTGTGGATTGATTAGAGGGTGAGTGTGTGTGTGTGGATGATTAGAGGGTGAGTGTGTGTGTGTGTGGATTGATTAGGGGTGAGAGTGTGTGTGTGTGGATTGATTAGAGGGTGAGAGTGTGTGTGTGTGGATTGATTAGGGGGTGAGAGTGTGCGTGTGTGGATTGATTAGAGGGTGAGAGTGTGTGTGTGTGGATTGATTAGGGGTGAGAGTGTGCGTGTGTGGAATGATTAGAGGGTGAGAGTGTGTGTGTGTGGATTGATTAGGGGGTGAGAGTGTGCGTGTGTGGAATGATTAGAGGGTGAGAGTGTGTGTGTGTGGATTGATTAGAGGGTGAGAGTGTGCTGTGTGTGGATTGATTAGAGGGTGAGAGTGTGTGTGTGTGGATTGATTAGAGGGTGAGAGTGTGTGTGTGTGGATTGATTAGAGGGTGAGAGTGTGTGTGTGTGTGGATTGATTAGGGGGTGAGAGTGTGCGTGTGTGGAATGATTAGAGGGTGAGAGTGTGTGTGTGTGGATTGATTAGGGGGTGAGAGTGTGCGTGTGTGGAATGATTAGAGGGTGAGAGTGTGGTGTGTGGAATGATTAGAGGGTGAGTGTGTGTGTGTGGATTGATTAGGGGTGAGAGTGTGTGTGTGTGGATTGATTAGAGGGTGAGAGTGTGTGTGTGTGGATTGATTAGAGGGTGAGAGTGTGTGTGTGTGGATTGATTAGAGGGTGAGAGTGTGTGTGTGTGGATTGATTAGGGGGTGAGAGTGTGTGTGTGTGGAATGATTAGAGGGTGAGAGTGTGTGTGTGTGGATTGATTAGGGGGTGAGAGTGTGTGTGTGTGGATTGATTAGAGGGTGAGAGTGTGTGTGTGTGGATTGATTAGGGGGTGAGAGTGTGCGTGTGTGGAATGATTAGAGGGTGAGAGTGTGTGTGTGTGGATTGATTAGAGGGTGAGAGTGTGCGTGTGTGGAATGATTAGAGGGTGAGAGTGTGTGTGTGTGGATTGATTAGAGGGTGAGAGTGTGTGTGTGTGGATTGATTAGAGGGTGAGAGTGTGTGTGTGTGGATTGATTAGAGGGTGAGAGTGTGTGTGTGTGGATTGATTAGAGGGTGAGAGTGTGTGTGTGTGGATTGATTAGAGGGTGAGAGTGTGTGTGTGTGGATTGATTAGAGGGTGAGAGTGTGTGTGTGTGGATTGATTAGGGGGTGAGAGTGTGCGTGTGTGGAATGATTAGAGGGTGAGAGTGTGTGTGTGTGGATTGATTAGGGGTGAGAGTGTGTGTGTGTGGATGATTAGAGGGTGAGAGTGTGTGTGTGTGGATTGATTAGAGGGTGAGAGTGTGTGTGTGTGGATTGATTAGAGGGTGAGAGTGTGTGTGTGTGGATTGATTAGAGGGTGAGAGTGTGTGTGTGTGGATTGATTAGAGGGTGAGAGTGTGTGTGTGTGGATTGATTAGGGGGTGAGAGTGTGTGTGTGTGGATTGATTAGAGGGTGAGAGTGTGTGTGTGTGGGATTGATTAGAGGGTGAGAGTGTGTGTGTGTGGATTGATTAGAGGGTGAGAGTGTGTGTGTGTGGATTGATTAGAGGGTGAGAGTGTGTGTGTGTGGATTGATTAGAGGGTGAGAGTGTGTGTGTGTGGATTGATTAGAGGGTGAGAGTGTGTGTGTGTGGATTGATTAGAGGGTGAGAGTGTGTGTGTGTGGATTGATTAGAGGGTGAGAGTGTGTGTGTGTGGATTGATTAGAGGGTGAGAGTGTGTGTGTGTGGATTGATTAGAGGGTGAGAGTGTGTGTGTGTGGATTGATTAGAGGGTGAGAGTGTGTGTGTGTGGATTGATTAGAGGGTGAGAGTGTGTGTGTGTGGATTGATTAGGGGTGAGAGTGTGTGTGTGTGGATTGATTAGAGGGTGAGAGTGTGTGTGTGGATTGATTAGAGGGTGAGAGTGTGTGTGTGTGGATTGATTAGAGGGTGAGAGTGTGTGTGTGTGGAATGATTAGAGGGTGAGAGTGTGTGTGTGTGGATTGATTAGAGGGTGAGAGTGTGTGTGTGTGGATTGATTAGAGGGTGAGAGTGTGTGTGTGTGGATTGATTAGAGGGTGAGAGTGTGTGTGTGTGGATTGATTAGAGGGTGAGAGTGTGTGTGTGGATTGATTAGAGGGTGAGAGTGTGTGTGTGGATTGATTAGAGGGTGAGAGTGTGTGTGTGTGGATTGATTAGAGGTGAGAGTGTGTGTGTGTGGATTGATTAGAGGGTGAGAGTGTGTGTGTGTGGATTGATTAGAGGGTGAGAGTGGTGTGTGTGTGGATTGATTAGAGGGTGAGAGTGTGTGTGTGTGGATTGATTAGAGGGTGAGAGTGTGTGTGTGTGGATTGATTAGAGGGTGAGAGTGTGTGTGTGTGGATTGATTAGAGGGGTGAGAGTGTGTGTGTGTGGATTGATTAGAGGGTGAGAGTGTGTGTGTGTGGATTGATTAGAGGGTGAGAGTGTGTGTGTGTGGATTGATTAGAGGGTGAGAGTGTGTGTGTGTGGATTGATTAGAGGGTGAGAGTGTGTGTGTGTGGATTGATTAGAGGGTGAGAGTGTGTGTGTGTGGATTGATTAGAGGGTGAGAGTGTGTGTGTGTGGATTGATTAGAGGGTGAGAGTGTGTGTGTGTGGATTGATTAGAGGGTGAGAGTGTGTGTGTGTGGATTGATTAGAGGGTGAGAGTGTGTGTGTGTGGATTGATTAGAGGGTGAGAGTGTGTGTGTGTGGATTGATTAGAGGGTGAGAGTGTGTGTGTGTGGATTGATTAGAGGGTGAGAGTGTGTGTGTGGATTGATTAGAGGGTGAGAGTGTGTGTGTGTGGATTGATTAGAGGGTGAGAGTGTGTGTGTGTGGATTGATTAGAGGGTGAGAGTGTGTGTGTGTGGATTGATTAGAGGGTGAGAGTGTGTGTGTGTGGATTGATTAGAGGGTGAGAGTGTGTGTGTGTGGATTGATTAGAGGGTGAGAGTGTGTGTGTGTGGATTGATTAGAGGGTGAGAGTGTGTGTGTGTGGATTGATTAGAGGGTGAGAGTGTGTGTGTGTGGATTGATTAGGGTGAGAGTGTGTGTGTGGATTGATTAGAGGGTGAGAGTGTGTGTGTGTGGATTGATTAGAGGTGAGAGTGTGTGGTGTGGATTGATTAGAGGGTGAGAGTGTGTGTGTGTGGATTGATTAGAGGGTGAGAGTGTGTGTGTGGGATTGATTAGAGGGTGAGTGTGTGTGTGTGTGGATTGATTAGGGGTGAGAGTGTGTGTGTGTGGATTGATTAGGGGTGAGAGTGTGTGGTGTGGATTGATTAGGGGGTGAGAGTGTGTGTGTGTGGATTGATTAGAGGGTGAGAGTGTGTGTGTGGATTGATTAGGGTGGAGTGTGTGTGTGTGGATTGATTAGGGTGAGAGTGTGTGTGTGTGGATTGATTAGAGGGTGAGAGTGTGTGTGTGGATTGATTAGAGGGTGAGAGTGTGTGTGTGTGGATTGATTAGAGGGTGAGAGTGTGTGTGTGTGTGGATTGATTAGAGGGTGAGAGTGTGTGTGTGTGGATTGATTAGAGGGTGAGAGTGTGTGATTGTGAGGTGTGTGTGTGGATTGATTAGAGGGTGAGAGTGTGTGTGTGTGGATTGATTAGAGGGTGAGAGTGTGTGTGTGTGGATTGATTAGCGGGTGAGAGTGTGTGTGTGTGATTGATTAGAGGGTGAGAGTGTGTGTGTGTGGATTGATAGTTGGTGAGAGTGTGTGTTGTTGTGGATTGATTAGAGGGGTGAGAGTGTGTGTGTGTGGATTGATTATAGGGTGAGAGTTGTGTGTGTGGATTGATTAGAGGGGTGAGTGTGTGTGTGTGGATTGATTAGAGGGGTGAGAGTGTGTGTGTGGATTGATTAGAGGGTGATAGTAGTGTGTGTGTGGATTGATTAGGGTGAGAGTGTGTGTGTGTGGATTGATTAGAGGGTGAGAGTGTGTGTGTGTGTTTGATTAGGGTTGAGAGTGTGTGTGTGATTGATTAGAGGGTGAGAGTGTGTGTGTGTGGATTGATTAGAGGGTGAGAGTGTGTGTGTGTGTATTGATTAGAGGGTGAGAGTGTGTGTGTTGGGTTGATTAGAGGGTGTGAGAGTAGTGTGTGTGTGGATTGATTAGAGGGT
The DNA here is from genome assembly GCF_036365525.1 of Heterodontus francisci. Taxonomy (NCBI): domain Eukaryota; kingdom Metazoa; phylum Chordata; class Chondrichthyes; order Heterodontiformes; family Heterodontidae; genus Heterodontus; species Heterodontus francisci. Next base: position 86 of record NW_027141653.1, on the reverse strand, counting down.
GAGAGTGTGTGTGTGTGGAATGATTAGTGGTGAGAGTGTGTGTGTGTGGATTGATTAGAGGGTGAGAGTGTGTGTGTGTGTGGGAT
>NW_027141652.1:0-106499 GCF_036365525.1 Heterodontus francisci | reverse complement strand
TCGGCCTCCTGATGATGAGACTCGGGTGCCTTGACCGGTCAGATGGTGCCCTGCAGTGCACTCCCTCAAGGGTCTCGCGCATTGTGGTGGTCCGCTGAGCCCTCCATTACATGGCCTTCCAGAGAGGTGTGGACCTTGAGGAGGGAGAAGCGCTGGAATGGCACAGCTCCTCAGAGGCGGAAGAAGATGAGCACAGGGAGGAGGTTGAAGGAGAACTGCAGAGCGGTCCCCGTGGATTGCAGTGATGCCACCGTGGCAGGCTCAGGAGGAGGTGTGTTCATCAGAATGGCAGGGACGACAGGGCCACTCTGGGGCAGAGACATTTGACCTTCCCGAGGCTCAGTCTGCAGGATATTCGGAGAGGACAACTCCTTCATCTGACTGAGAGCAACCATCAGGTCTGTAGCAAATGTCAGCAACCTTCTAGTGGCACAAAGTCTGCAAGTCTCCAGAGTCACCACCTGACACACTCTTCCCCAACACACTCCATTGCTTTGGCAACCCTTACTTCCCATCCTCCTGCATCTCGCCATGATGAGATGAAAACACACAAATCTGCCTTAGTGCAACAAATTTCCCAGTGCTTTATCACTATTACTTATAACAGAATCACCCAAGTGACCCACAAAGTAACATTACAGATGCGATGGCCTCCGCTGACAGCCACTGTTATAAGCGCCTCCCCCTGTGGCTGAGCATGAGGTGGAGGCAGGCTGCTCACTAGTGTCTGTCTGTGACTGAGATGCATGTGAATGTCAACAGCATTGTGGAGGTGCGGGGGGTTACGTCCAAAGGCTGCTGCATCAGCATCACTGCATGGACAGCCTCTGTCACAGGGTGTAACCCTTCAGATGCTTTGTCCGTCGGAGGTGGCATGGAGGTGAATGACGATGACGGAGCCCCGTGAGGGGTGGCCCCCTCATCACCATCTTTCACTACCTCAGCACTTTCATGGTGCCCTTGATCACTGGAGGGGACAACCAGCTGGGGCGCAGCTGGCATCCACTCCATGCTTCTTTGCGCCACAGACTGGTGAATGTTACAGACTGCGGAATGCATTCTGTGCATGTCAGTGCGCTGTTCCTGCATTCACTCTGAGTGATGCTGCATATGGCTGTCCATGAGGTTGACCACTCTCTCGATGGAGGAGATCACGCACTCAAAGCACTCGCACATTGTGGAGCACATGAGATGAATGGACTCCTTCATTCTCATCCCTTGACTCCACAGAGCCTCAGATAACTCCAACATTTAGGCACACGTCTCATACTGGTTCTCCAGTTACAGCCACAGCATCCCCACCCTGCTGAGCAGGGCTGTGCCTCTCCTCCATCCTTTGAGGGAGATTGGCCACAGCCTCCCCCATCTCCTCCTGCTCTGATATGATCTGCGCTTCACCCTGTGTCACTGTCTCTAATACTGCACGAGGACCCACCGAGGTACGAGTGCCTGCGCTGCTGGAGGGTGCACTAGAAAGATGTGATGGTGCTGGCTCCAATGTGTCTTCCTCCTCTGATTCCTTGGGAATTTGTTGTAGTGTGGACTCCTGCCCTTCTGCAGCTGGCTCTGTGGGAGACATAAGAGGTGGTGATGAGAGATCAGACAGGCAACAGATGCTTCTGCTGCTTAAAATAATGAGATGGTCACTGAGGCATTGACAGCATGGGGAGCATTGCCATGCATCCCCTGAACCTGCAAATGTTGAGATGTTTTCACCCTGTCTACAGCAGACCCCCATTTCTCTGTCCCATCATCCTTGCGACTTGACACTGGGGTCACAGCTTCTCAAAGTATGTCAGCGATGTGAGCTGGAGCACCCACACCATCCAGGTGGGCCCTCTTGTTTTTCCTGGCGTTCAACTCCCATTTGGCCTGCAATGTGAAGAAAGTTGCAGTTCGGACAATGCCTCACTCCTTCACCACTCACAGCTTTTAATTCGCATATGCTGTTGCAGTCTGCACTCCAGCCTCCTGACCAACAGCACTAGGGTTCTGACCTCTGCTTCTGGGTCATGAAGGCTGCTGAGCACACATCTCTCCCATAATCAGGAGAACTCTATGCGTCCTCAGGATGCACCTCTCTTTTGAACTCTGGTGACTGCTGACCAGGAGGTATGCCATCTGGGTCTCTCTTTGGACTCACCTTGCCTGACCTGAGAAGGTCATTGAAATATTTCTACCCTGCGCCCAGCTCCTCCTCAGCACTGCTGCTGGTTTCATGAGCCGCTTCCAGCCATGCCTTCTTGGTGAGCCTTGCAGGCTTTCTGCGCCACTGGCAGGGAATAGAATGTGTCTGTGCTCACTCACTGCCTCCAGCAGCACCTCCAGTGAGGCATCAGAAAAACAGGAAGCTGCCCTGACAAGGGGCCCTCTCTTCCCATTGCCGTCTGCTCTGCTCCTCCTTCCATGCTTTAGAAAAATGTCAACTTCAGCAATGGCTAAATTGGGCCCGCTGCTGCCTTGGCCTTTATTGCAAGGGGATTTGAGTACAGGAATAAAGAAGTCTTATTAAAACTTTGGTGAGACCGCACCTGGAATACTCTGCAGTTTTGGTCTCCACATTTAAAAAAGGATATACTTGCACTGGAAGCAGTGCAGTGAAGATTTACTAAATTGGTCCCTGGGATAAGGGGGTTGTCCTATGATGAGAGGCTGAGTAAATTGGGCCTATATTCTCTGGAGTTTAGAAGAATGAGGGGCGATCTTATTGAGATTCTGAAAGGGCTTGATAGGGTAGAAGCTGAGAGATTGTTCCCACTGGTCGAGGAATCTAGAACACGGGGACACAGTCTCAGAGTAAGGGGCCAATCATTCAGAACTGAGAGGAGGAGAAATTACTACACTCAAAGGGTTGTGAATCTTTGGAATTCTCTACCCCAGAGAGTTGTGGATGCTCCATCATTTAATACATTTAAGGCTGGGATATAGATTTTTGGTCTCAGAGGGAATCAAGGGATATGGGGAGCAGGCAAAAAAATGGAATTGAAGCCCAAGATTAGCTGTGATCGTATTGAATGGCGGAGCAGGCTCGATGGCCATATGGTCTACCTCTGCTCCTATTTCTTGTATTTGTCCCGCATCAGCTGTCACTGATTGGGCGGCAAACATGACTCTGGGCCAATTAACACCTTTGCATATTAAAATGGGGTCAGGACCCGGAAGTGAAGCGACATAGGGGTTCCGACCCTGGAATGGAAATCCCGTCCAGTTTCTCTAATGTCCTCCTTCCTGGGCTCCCATCCTTCACCCTCCATAAATTCCAACTTATACAATACTCAGAGGTCCCAGTCTGTAATGCGCTAAATCTCGTTTATCCATTCTTGATGTAAACTGGTTCAGTCTCCCAACACTTTAAACTTAATATCCTCATCGTCACGTCTTCAATCCCATCATGGTCCTACTCAGATTTGGGACCGGATTTTCAAAGTGGAAGCAGGAAACAGGAGCCTGATCTGGTTTTTGGTCTGAAACCTGCCACCTCTGGAAAGCTGATTGAGATTGCAATTTTCAAGTAGGAAAGCCTTAATTCATATGGAGACAGGTTGCCTGTCCACTTAGAGTCAGTGGGACTGAAAATGGCAATGGGTCAGATGAAGTGTGGGACTCTTGTAGACTCCCACGGCAGCCATCACTGAGGCTGCTGGTTGTCCTGAGGGAGCGATCTGCCTTCCACAGCACCAGAGAGAAGTGAGATGTCACAGGGAGCTGGAGGGCTGGCACGAGGGATGCCCATCTGGATCTAATGCTGGAGGCCATGAGGGAGAGGAGGGAGATCCTCTTCCCAGAGAGCGGCAGGAGGAGGCCACCTCATCATGCTGCAGGGACCTCTCCGTTCAATGTTATCCCCCATCGCCCTCTCTTCCTCCTCCTCTCTTATCTCCTGCACCTCCCCTGAAGAGCTGTCTCCTTCCAGTGCCTCACTGTCCTCAAGGTCCATACCTCTCTGTAGGGCCATGTTATGGAGAGCGCAGCAGATTACCACAATGGCCGAGACCCTGGCAGGAGGGCATTGGAGGGTGCCACCCAACCAATCCAGGCACCAGATTTGCATCCACAGAAACCCAAGGACCTGCTCAAGGGTTGGCCTGCTGAGCAGGTGGCAATGGTTATTTCGCCTCTGTGCCTCTGTCTGGGGCTCCTGTACAGGGGTCAGTAGCCATCTCTCCAAGGGATTTCCCTTGTCCCCTAGGATCCGTCCATGCACTTTGGTGGACGGAGTGAAGATCTGAGGCAGTCTGGACTGGCGGAGGATGAAGGAGTCATGGCAGCTGCCTGGAAAGTGAGCGCAAGCATGGAGGAAGTTCTTATTGTGGTAGTGGACCACTTGAATACTGAGGGAATGGAAGCCCTTCCTTTAATGGATCGCACTGGCCAGTCACTGGGTGCCTTGATGGCCACATGGGTACAATCAATTATGCCCTGCACCTGAAGGAATCCATCGATGGTATCAAACCCCAATGCCCTCTGTGCCAGGGCAGGCCCATCTGTGTCAAAGTGGGTGTAGTCCCTGTCCTCCTGAAAAGGGCATCCAACACCTGCCAGATAGCCTAATGAGATGCTGACTGTGAGATGCCACCTAGGTCCACAGTTGATCCCTGGAACAATCCGGTTGCATAGAAGTTAAGAGCATCTGAGATCTTTGACGACTGCAGGTAGGGGACTGCTGCGGGGACTGTGAGGCCTCAGTTTATTGTGGATCAGAGCACACAGGACCAAGACCATCTGCCTGGATAGGCGTAGCCTACTACAGCACTGGCGCTCTGTCATTTGCAGGTAGCTGACTCTTGGGCTGTGCACCTGAAGTCTTGGGTAGCACCTTCCTCCCCTTGCAGCCTCCCCACTGTGCTCCTCTGGCCTCATCCTGTCCAAGAGGTTGCACCTGCTGCCACTCATCCTGGCTGCTCTGTCCAATGTCAGAGTCGCCTGTTCCCATCTGACCTCCATTTGCTGGGCCTTTAACGCTTACCAGGCTTTCCCCTCTCAACCCCAGGTGCCACAGTGATTCCAGAGGGCTCACTTCCCTATCCGGTCTCATGTTAATCTCCAATGTAACAGTTAACTCCTCTGCAACAGTATCCTCAGTCAGACACATCTGAGGCAGCTAAGCTTTATTTGCTGCCTCTGCTTTAATTAAACAGCCATTTCCATTGGCCTCATCTCCCTCCACAGTGCTTACATCCTCACTACCCTGCCGTCTTCCTCCCCATGGCTTTTTCCCCATTCCCAGCATTTCAAAATTGTTCCTTGAAACTGACAAGCCTGTTAATGAGCTCAACAGACATTTAATTGGAAGCAGCACCTGACCCATTCCCTCCCTGCTGGCTGAAGTTTAAAAATAGGATCATGTTCCGGAAGAGGCAGGACCCAGTGCTGACCTTCGAGAATGCGATTTTCAAATTGCGTTTGTTGCCATCCCTGCTCTCAGCAGGGATTAAAAATCCGGCCTATGGTGTCTCAGAGAAACCCAACCAAACGAAAAGCAGAGACACTGGCCTTTTTGTTTATGCTGGCTCCTTGTTAGAGCATTCCTAAACTAATCCCACTGCGCTGATCTCTCCCCATGGACCTGGATCTTTGTCTAATATTCTTCCAAATTTTCATTTAAAAGTTCAAAGGTCTCTTCCGCAACCAATATGCTGCAAAGCATTCATGCTCCAACAACCTTCTGTACTAAAAAAATAACCTCAACCTCTTTCCTCACTCTTAGTGACGATTTTAAATCAACAAACTCTCTTCACTGACTCCCCAAGCAAATGAAATAGTTTTTCCCTATTCAGTCTATCCAAACCGTTCATATTTGTAAAAAAAACTCTTTAAAATCTGTTCTTAGTGTTTTAGTGGAAATAGTCCCAGTTTCTCAAGTCTCTCCTGCTATCTATGGTTTGCCATACCCAGAATCATACTGTTGAAACTACACTGTCCTTTCTATAATGTGTTGCCCAAAACTACACACAGGACTCTAAATGTTTTGTACAAATTTGTCATTGCTTCTTTACTCTTATACGCTATGCTCCTATTTATAAAACCTAAGATGATATTTCCTTTTTTCAAGATTTTATCTACCTGCACTCTTGCTTTCAACAATTATATATTAGAACCCCATTCACATCCACATTCTTCACGATCTTTCCATTAAGTCTATACTCCCATTTTGTTTTTTCTCCCAAAAATGTATTAGCTCACACTTCTCCAACTTATCCACAATAAATTGCATTTGCCACCATTAACTTCAGCTCACCCATATCCAATTCCATATCAAGTCCCACTTACCCGTCAACTTTATCCTCACTGACGTACATTGCCTCCCAGTCCCTCAAATTTAAGTTTAAAATTCTCATTCTCATGTTTAAAACTCTTCATGGTCTTGCTTGTCACTTTACAACCTCCACCAGCCCAAAAGTCTCACCAATCTCTTTGTTCCTCTGATTCTGACCTCTTGTGCATCCTTCCCTTCACCGCACCATTGGCACCTAAGCCCCTCAATCTGGAAATTCCTCTGTATCTCCTCCTTTAAAGCTTTCCTTAAAACCCACTTCTTTAAACAAAGTTTTGGTCATACCTCCTAATATTTCCTTTGGTTCAGTGTCCATCTTTTTCTGACTCCACCTACGTTAAAAGTGCTATATAAATCAAAGTTGTTGCTGTTGTTATTTTCTCCTGAAGTTTCTTACTATTTTCCAGACCTCCTTACCAACAGTAGATTTTGCAACTGTGTTGCCAATATACAGACCAAATCATTTACATATACAAAATATATGCAAAAAGCAGACCCCGCATTGACCCCAAGGATAGCTTAGTGGCAGCCTAACTTGAGGCAATGGTGGAGCACTCTGAATTAAATGAATTAAATTCAATAAACAAAACTGGAAAAACAAATCAGCAATTAACAAAGATTCAGTGATGAGTTTCTCAGAATGTTAGCCTAATCTGAGAGTTTCTGAATGGCCTGAAATGACCAGTGAAAGGGCTAATATTTGTGTCAGTATTTCCTACATAACTTTATATCATAGGAAGGTAAACTTCATTATTTTCTCAGTTCTCAAACCATTCCTGATCACTGCATAATCATTCATTACTCAAAATCAAACTCCAAATAAGATTAACTGTAGATTGTAACTTCATCTCAGTGTCATTTAGGTCAATTTTCTCTTGATCTGTTCATTCCATAAAGGTTTGTCTTTAGCTGTAGCCCCTCTCAGTCAGTGGCAAAATATATTGTTATGAAAGCACTTTCATTTTTGTTAAATTTTGAGGACTTGTGTTTTATTTGGGAAAACTGAAAAGGATTCATGGATTTTTTTTTTCCAACGGGGTCATTGAAAGGACTGAGAGGATTTGTTTGCAAACAACATGTACTGGAAGTCACCTGTCTTCAGATAAATACCCAGCAGGGGGCTTTTTTGACTTGGAGAAGATGCTTACAGAGAAGTGACAGGTCAAGATTTATAGGGGTTAGGAGGCTTGACTCGAGATTGTTTTTGGTTTCGCTTTCGGCAGTCAGTTGACATTTTAAAAACCAACCAGGAGAGCAGTCACCCCAGCTCAGCCGGTGCAAACTCTTGGAAAAGCCTGCCAGTTTTTCCATCTCTTTGAGATGCTCTTAGAAGCGAATGTAAGAAATTGATGCTACTTTCGTCCTGAAAGGCCTGCTTGAACTGTTGCTGCATTTCTCTTGAGACACTGGAAAAACCTGCCGGATAAATCCTCGATGCCGCCTGAACAAACTGCTCCAGAGAAAGATCCCAGTGACAGCCATCTACACGTATATGGGATGCCAAACCAAAAAAAAGACAAGTGACATCTTTCCAGACCTTTATTTTCTTCAAGAATTAGCAAGTATTTGGCCAAAGTATTCTTTGTTGCCTTTTTTTGTAACAGAGCTCTAAAAAGAAAATCTCTACTTTTTTCCCAGTTAAACTGTGTGTGTGTGTGTGTGTGTGTGAGAGAGGGGCTAACGTAAAAGGGAACTTTTATATTTCAATCTGTGTGTTAATGCTTTGCTTTATTACTGCTTCAATCTTGTTTTATAATAAACTGATAATTTTTGTCTATTAAAGAAACCTGGTTGGTGTATTTTATTCTAGGATAAAGAGTAGAGTCTATGATTGACTGTATCGGTAACTGGGTAAACATTTAAATATGTGTTGTGACCTGTGGAGAAGTGGAACGAGAAAAGGCAGTGTGCTCTTCCCGCCTCGGTCGCAACAATATCCTGAAATCCCCTTTTACAGCAAATAGTCTTTCACATGTGCTGTCCATAGTCTGCAATCTCTTGCAGTATTTCTAAGGCCACCAACTACATCTAGTGGCAGGAAATCATTATTACACAGGCATTCCTTCTTATGCAATTCATTAATTAAAATGCTAAATCTAATTCTGATTAATTACCATTTTACTTCTTATTTTTTATCCAAGTAAATCCATCTTGAGAAGAGCATGTTACACCAATATAACTCCCTGGTGATGAGGCTGACACATTGAGGCCATCATGCCACTCTTGCCCAGTACTGCCCAGGGTATTCGTACTCTGTAGGTACATGTGGCTATGGACTTCAAGCTTCCCTGCAGGGTTACAATCTAAAGGTACTTTTTATACCCATTCTTTTGATTTGGTGTTGTGAGAGAGATCTCAGTGCATTGCTCACTCCTCCCACTCCTCCTTTTACATTCCCATGCTGAGATAGGTTTCCTGTGTTCACTTTATTGAAACTGCCAACCTTAATCTGACAGCATATTTGTAGGGCCGCATATTCCTGGATCTACAGGGGTATTGGTTCCTTAATTGTTGGGGTGTTCAATGACCAATAGAGAGGGAACCATGCTTTTGTCATTGTCTACATTCCAGTCATATAAAAAAGCACTTTAAGATGCACAATATTCTTGCCACTGTTGAAAGCCCATATAGATAGCAAGATGAGGAGCTTCTGGAGCATTTCAAGTAGCACAGCAAGTTCCTCAAGATGTACTTTGTGTATGGTGTCCAGGGAAGGGATGTTCCTTCTACTGCACAGACTGGACCATCAGTGCCTTGGCTCCCTTGGCTTGCCAAGAAAGCACACACTCCTATATTCCTGCTTAGGGCTTAGTAGGCAGGATTCTCCTCTATGTTAGTGCTCATTTTACAGTACTATTCAGATGAGGAAAGTGGGTGGGAATCATATGGCCTACTGATCTTCCAGCATCATTTCCGCTGGAAGTGTCCGCTCAAAGCCATCTTCCATCATTTGTAACCTGGCAACACTGAATATTTACACCTGTAGAAACAGACATCAAACTTAGAAAAGTGTCACACATCTAAACATGTACATGGCCAAAACAGTGAGTACAATCAATGCAGCAGTAATGAATGGACAGATCCACAGCAACACACCTTCTGTGCATTGGCAGGAGCATGAAATTCTCTGCACTTTTTCAAAACCGTCTAACACTTTAAAATGATGCTGACATCATAGTGTAAAGATTATGTGGTACCCATGCACTGCTGGCAGTGCGACAGGGTAGAACTTCCCCCTGCTGCTTTGAAGCTGCCAAATGCTGCAGACAGGGTCACTGAATGTGAGGGACAAGCACCTACACCTACAGTGAGGGAACAAGAGTGCCCAACCAACAGAATCTGGGACAAAAACAAGAAATGCTGGATTCACTCAGCAGGTCTGGCAGCATCTGTGGAAAGAGAAGCAGAGTTAACGTTTCGGGTCAGTGACCCTTCTTCGGAACAGAATCTGGGAGTGGCACTCTACCAGTCCAAGTGGAGGAGTCGGAAGTCAATCAGGCCAAAGGCCTAAAAGGCTGCCAAAGTTCTCAATGAGTGTCCCATACTGATAATACCTATGTTCTGGACCTACTGCTGCTCAAACACCTTTGGATCTGATTGCACTAAGCCAGATTCTTTTTACAAAATGCTCCACTTGTGGCCCAGAACCACACCTATAATTGCTGTCATCAAACATAGACACCACAGAGTCTACCAGAGGAATATCTGGCAAGGTTCCCAGGATAAGCTGGGAAAATCCCTGAACTGCTGCTAGGAGGGGCAGGTGGAAGATGCACCCATTGTCCTCCAGATTGGAATTTTGTTTTGCTTTGTTAATGAGGCAGAAACTCGTCTGATCTGGGATCTGCACAAAATCCAGACGCCTCATCCCAGTCAGCACAAAATTCCAGCCTGAGTGGCATTAGAATTTCTATTGGTATATTCCTGCATCGGCAGCCACTTTCCCTACCCTCACTGGTGAGGTCACAAGCACCAGCGGGAATACTGACAGGAGCCTGATACTAAGAGGAAAAGGAAAATCTAGTATCAAGAAGGACACAGATCTTTCTCATGTTTTCTCATCATCAAAAAGACAAGGGATAGCCCCCAAAAACAATCATGGGGATATGTGATTAACCCATGGCAGTTCAGTGTAATGCAGGCAGCCTATCAACTTTGTGCTGCCTCCTCAAGATAATGATTTCTGCATCCAGTCAGCACCAACCATGCTGTACACATTCTGCACGCATCATCAGGGAGCCCAGTATCAATACTTGCTGGTACCACTTTAAGATAACCTGCACTACTTAAAGCTAGCCTACACCTCTTAAAGGAAAGGTGCATTGGTAGCTGCTGGAGGTGCTGAAATCATTGGGAATAGAGTGTTGTGCATCAATCAACAATAGCTGACTATGGGACAGAACATACGGCAAGGTTTTCAGACATGGAACTTAAGGTCTTGGTGGAAGAGGTGGAAAGAAGAGACTTCCTATACCCACAGAGGGGCCAGAGGCCCTCCAGACATATGGTCAAGAGGGAGTGGGAACATATAGCTGCAGGAGTCAATGACAGGAGTTTAGCCTGAGGACTGGGATGCAGTGCCGCAAGAAGTTCAATGACCTCACAAGAGTGGTCAAGGTCAGTGAGTGCATTTTCAAATGCCATATCCTATAAATTGCATCACTAGTCTCAACTGCTTCTCAATTCACCACATCCCCATCACTCACCTACCAACAATCTCTATCAATCAGGACCCATACCTAACATTCACATGCTTCACTCACCCTCGCATGCCCAGCACGTACTGCCAGCTTTCACCCATTGCAGTCACATCACCCAAACATATTGCACAACACTCACTGAGACACTTCCCTCACTTTTGCAGGAGAAGATGGCGCACAACTGAAACTAACTGGAGGTGGTAGAGGCATGCCTGCATGTTCTAACCCTCATGAAGCAGACTGTGGTTGCATTATGGGAAGGGCCACTGCTGAGGCCATGGCCAGCAGCGGGATTGAATCCTTTGAAGATGACAGATCATCATATTTAATCATCCTTCTCGTATCCCACCTCCCCTCATCCCAAAATCTCTTCTGATTTACAAGCTGCAGATGGTGTAAGCTTATACTTCTTACTCTCTCCTCTCCCCTCACTGCAACTCAACAACAACTTCTATTTATATTGCACCTTTAAAATAATAAAACATTCCAAGGCACTTCACAGGGGCATTATAAAACAAAACTGGCACTGAGCCACACAAGGAGATATCAGGTCAGATGATCAAAATCTTGATCAAAGAGGTAGGTTCTCTGGAGTGTCTTAAAGGAGGAAAGCGAGGTAGAGAGGTGTAGGGAGGGAATTCCAGAGTTTAGGGCCTAGGCAACTGAAGGTGTGGCCACCAATTGTGGAGCAATTAAAATCAGGAATGCTCAAGAGGCCAGAATTAGATGAGTGCAGATATTTTAGAGGGTTGTGGGGCTGGGGGAGATTACAGAGATAGGATGGGGTGAGGTTATGGAGGCACTTGAAAACATGGAAGAGAATTTTAAAATCAAGAACTTGTTTGACCAGGAGCCAATGTAGGTCAAAGAACAAAGAACAAAGAACAAAGAAAATTACAGCACAGGAACAGGCCCTTCGGCCCTCCAAGCCTGCGCCGATCCAGATCCTCTATCTAAACATGTCGCCTATTTTCTAAGGGTCTGTATCTCTTTGCTTCCTGCCCATTCATGTATCTGTCTAGATACATCTTAAAAGACGCTATCGTGCCCGCGTCTACCACCTCCGCTGGCAACGCGTTCCAGGCACCCACCACCCTCTGCGTAAAGAACTTTCCACGCATATCCCCCCTAAACTTTTCCCCTCTCACTTTGAACTCGTGACCCCTAGTAATTGAATCCCCCACTCTGGGAAAAAGCTTCTTGCTATCCACCCTGTCTATACCTCTCATGATTTTGTACACCTCAATCAGGTCCCCCCTCAACCTCCGTCTTTCTAATGAAAATAATCCTAATCTACTCAACCTCTCAGCGAGCACAGGGGTGATAAGTGAAAAGGTGAACAGATAGGTCTTGGTGCAAGTCAAGACACAAGCAACAGAATTTTCGATGACCTCAAGATTATGGAGGATAGATGGTGGAGGGCCAGCCAGGAGTGCATTGGAATAATCAAGTGCAGAGGTAACAAAGGCATGATTGAGGATTTCAGCAGGTGAGCAGAGCCGGAGGTGAAATCGGGCAATATTATGGAGGTGGTGATAGGCGATCTTAGTGATGGCATGACTATGTGGTCGGATGACACCAAGGTTGAGAACAGACTGGTTTAGTGTCAGACAGTTGACAGGAGAGGGATGGAGTTGGTAGCTAGGAAGTGGAGTTTGAAGTGGATACCAAAAACAATGGCTTCAGTCTTCCCAATATTTAATTGGAGAAAATTTCTGCTTTTCCAATATTGGATGCTCAATAAGAAGTCGAACAACGTAGCAACAGTGAAGGAGTCGAGAGAGGTGGTGTAAGGTAGAGCTGGATGTCAGCATACATGTGAAAACTAATGCTGTGCTTTCGGATGATGTCACTGAGGGGCAGCATGTAGATCAGAAATAGGAGGGGGTCAAGGATAGACTTTTTGGGGACACCACAGAAAATCGAGCAGGAGCAGTAAGAGAAGCCATTGCAAGTGATTCTCTGGCTACGATTAGACAAATAAGAATGGAACCAGGTGAGAGTAGTCCCACCCAGCTGGACGACAGTGGAGAGGCACTGGAGGAGAACGGTGTGCTCAACCGTGTCATAGGCTGCAAACAGGTCGAGAGGGATGAGAAGGGATAGAAGGGTCGCTGACCCGAAACGTTAACTCTGCTTCTCTTTCAACAGATGCTGCCAGACCTGCTGAGTGATTCCAGCATTTCTTGTTTTTGTATGAGAAGGGATAGGTTACCTTTGTCACAGTCACATAGGATGTCATATGTGACTTTGATAAGAGTTGTTTCAATCCTGTGGCAGGGGCAAAAACCTGATTAGAGGGATTCAAACATGCAGTTCCGGAAAAGATGGGAACGGATTTGGGAGGCAACAACATGTTCAGGGACTTTGGAGAGGAAAGGGGGTTGTAGATTGCAAGGATGGTGGAGTCAATTTTTTTTTAGCAGCGGGGTGATGACAGCAAATTTAAAGGAGAGCTAACATCTGAAGAGAGAGAACCATCAACAATGTCAGCTAACAAGGGGACCAGGAGGGGAACTTGGGTAGTCAGCGGTTTAGTGGGAATAGGAGCAGAAGGTGGATGTCATGAACAAATTGATCTCACAGGGGGAATGAGGAGAGATAGGGGGAACCTAGAGAAAGATGCAAGTTCAGGGCTAGGGCATGGGGGAAGAGGAAGTTTGGCCTGGTGGGCTAGTGGAAGGGAGGGATGTGGCAGGGGCAGTTGATCAGATGATCTCGATCGTAGTGACAAAGAAGTCCATGAGCTCCTCCCACTTATTAGACTGGGGAATGGTCAGGGTGAGAGAGAGTAATGGTTTTATTAGGACTAGGGCATCAAAGGTTGAGGCAAGGGTACAGTTGAGCAAATCAGTAGCTGCAACAAGGTTGTGGTGAACAGGGCCAAAGGCTAGATAGTTGGGATTTTTAAAGTGCAGTTGTAAGTGAATTGGGGGATAATATTTTTCCAGGAGCAGATACAGAGGAGGTAGGGTTGGGGTGTGGAAAGGGGATGTGGGTGCAGAGTAATACAAGGAAGTGATCAGAGATGGTTTTATCTGTGATCAACCCTTGTACCTTTTTCCTTTCAGATATCCAAGAAGTGCAACTTGCCCAGGCAGTGGAGGAAGACCAAGAAGACAGTGATGATGAAGATGGACTGTCTCTCGATTTCAAACTCGCAGCCATCAGCTCAGATATTGACACTGTGTGTATCTTAGAGGATAGTACAGAGGTGGGATCTGCATGTGGTGAGACTCCAACCACAAGTGCATTGCAGCCAGACATGGGAGGGGGGGGGGGGGGGGGGAGGGGGGGTGCCAGCTCTCTGGTGGGCGAGGTTGCACATGAGTTTTGCTGCAGAGGATTCAGATGAGCATACAGAAAAAGGCTGATGAGTGTACACCTCAAAATGCTTGGTGCATTGGGAAGCCTGCAGTCAATGTCAAGGAGCATGGAGAAGTCCAGTACCAACTTGGCTCAGGGCTTTGCGCAGAGTTTGGAACCCATCCAGCATGGAATTGGTGGCCAACTCCACCAACACACTTGTGGCACCAACCATGATGCAGCGTCTGATGGCCATTGCCTCTGCTTCAAGTGCAGCATAAGCAGCAGCCACCCAACGTCTATGAAAGACCACATTACTGCTATCATGGCCGTGAGTACCAATGTTCAAAGGAGCTTGCAGGGTGTGACATCAGTCCAGCAATCCAACAGACTGGTAGGATTGCTCAGGCACCACCCTAGGGGAGTGGCAGTTGCTCCATGGAGTATGAACCCGCTGTTCTCTCTCAGGATGACAGCATTCACGCTCAGTGGCAGGGGCTGTCACCTCACGATGGCGAGGCTGTGCAGCATGCAACAGACCAGCACAAATTATGGGCGGCACAGTGACACAGTGATTAGCACCGCAGCCTCACAGCTCCAGGGACCCGGGTTCAATTCTGGGTACTGCCTGTGTGGAGTTTGCAAGTTCTCCCTGTGTCTGCGTGGGTTTCCTCCGGGTGCTCCGGTTTCCTCCCACAGCCAAAGACTTGCAAGTGATAGGTAAATTGGCTGTTGTAAATTGCCCCTAGTGTAGGTAGGTGGTAGGGAATATGGGATTACTGTAGGGTTAGTATAAATGGGTGGTTATTGGTTGGCACAGACTCGGTGGGCCGAAGGGCCTGTTTCAGTGCTGTATCTCTAAATAAAATAAATAAAAATAAAATAAAATTTGAGACCCGCTCAGCCAAATACTGTTGGGCTCCTCCAGAACTGTCCAGGCAGCAAAATCATTCCTTCAGCATACCAATGGTCTGCTTCATCACATTTCATGTGACAGCATCGCTTTCATTGTACACCTGCTGTGCAGATGTGTGTGGGTTGCGAACTGCAGTCATCAGCCATTTCATCAGTGGATAGCCCTTGTCATCTAGTAGCCACCCTTTGATTTGCCATGGTGGCTCAAATGCAGCTGGCAAGGCAAACTGCTGCAGAATGAAGGCACCGTGACTGTTGACAGTCCCCAGGCTAAAGCACTGGCGACATGGGTTCAAATCCCACCATGGCAGCTGGTGGAATTTAAATTCAATAATAAAAATCTGAAATTGAAAGCTAGTCTTAGTAATGATACCATGAAACTATCATCGATAGTTGTCAAAACCCATCTGATTCACGATTGTCCTTTAGCGAAGGAAATTGGCCGTCCTTACCAGGTCTGGCCTACATGTGACTCCAGACCCACAGCAATGTGGCTGACTCTTAACTGTCCTCTGAAATAGTCGAGCAAGCCACTCGGTTGTCAAGGGCAACTAGGGATGAGCAACCAATGCTGGCCTTGCCAGTGACACCCACATCCCATGAAAGAATAAAACAAGGATACTGGGCATGGACCACGCGCTGCCTATGGTCACACACCATATGGACGTTGAGGGAGTGGAATCCCTTTCAGTTCAAGTACATGCAGAGTTGACATGAAGTGCCCAAAAAGTCAATGGCACCCTGCACCATGGGAATGCCTACAACCCTTGCAAAACCTTGTGCTCACTCCACTTGCATCTCTCAAGCAAGAGGGAATGAAATGAAGTTATTTCTCTTTGAACAGAGAACCTCAGTAACCTCTCTTATGCAACAGTGCACTTCAACTGCGAGATGTTGGGAATATCTCCAGCTCCAGCTTGAAAGAAGCCAGACGCATAAAAGTTCATCGCCATGGTCACTTTCACAGCCATTGTCAATGTGGTCTTTGCCCTTCCCTGAGGCTATAGTTGTGGCTGCAGCAGGCGGCAGATTTCAGTGAGGACCTTTATAGTGAAGCGGAGACGTCTGACACACTGTTCCTTGCTGAGGTTCAGGTAGGCGAACTCCTGCTGGGAGCTGAGAGGCCATCTCCCCCAATCCTCTTCACCCCTCCAGCAGCTTGCCCTGCTCTGGGTCTCCTCTGCTCATTCGCCCAGTCATGCTCTATTACAAGGGGAATGCCTACTACTACACCCATTTCAACATAGAAAAATGTGAGGTATTACATTTTGACAAGAAAAGTAAGGAGGTTGCACGTTACTTAGAAAATAAGAATCTAAACAGGGTTGAGGAGCAAAGGGATCTGAAGTACAAATACACGTAGCACTAAAAGTAGTGTCGCAGGTCAATAAGACCATAAAAAAGCAAACTAAGTACTAGGATTAATTTCCGGAGGGATAGAATTGAAAAATAAAGAAGTTATGCTAAACATTTATCGAACATTGGTTAGACTACACTTGGAGTACTGCATACAATTCTGGTCATCATATTATAAAAAAGATACAGAGGCGCTGGAGAGGGTGCATAAAAGATTTACAAGGATGAAATGCGGGGTATACCTATCGGGAATGAATGAATGAACAGGTTTGGTCTCTTTTCTCTTGAACAGAGAAGGCTGACATATAGGTCTTTAAAATTATGAAAGGTTCTGATACAGTAGGCACAAAGAGAATGTTTCCATTTGTGGCAAAGAGCAAAACTAAAGACCTTCAATATAAGAGTGTCCCCAAGAAACAAAATAGATAATTCAAAATTTACTTCTTTACCCAGGGAGTGGTGAGAATGTGGAATTCATAACCTTGGAGAGTAGTTGAAGCCACTGGTATAGATGCATTTAAGAGGAGGTTATGTAAGCATATGAGAGAGAAGGGAATAGAGGGTTAGGATAGATTTAGATGAGGAAAGACAGGGGGAGGTTCCAGCGGAGCATAAACAATAGACTGGTTAGACAAGGAGTTCGCAACCTGCGGCCCTTTAACAACTTATTTGCAGCTCCCAACCTTGTCCAGTTGGATCACATTAACACGAAAAAAGCCTAAACAAATTCAGTCAAGTCAGAGCCATGTTTCTATTGTGGGGATAAAAGGTCGATCATTATACTACACTTTACAGTTTCGAATGATTATTTTAAGAATGGCATCACTATTTTCTGAATAAACCTGTTCGAGTGGTATAGCTATACTATGGTTATAGATACCTAGCCGAAGGAAGATGGTAGTGGTTGTTGGAGGTCAATCAGCTCAGCTCCAGAAGTTCCTCAGGATAGTGTTCTAGGCCCAACCATCTTCAGCTGCTTCATCAATGACCTTCCTTCAATCATAAGGTCAGAAGTGGGGATGTTCGCTGATGATTGCACAATGTTCAGCACCATTCGCGACGCCTCAGATACTGAAGCAGTCCATGTAGAAATGCAGAAGACCTGGACAATATCCAGGCTTGGGCTGATAAGTGGCAAGTAACATTCGTGCCACACAAGTGCCAGGCAATGGTCATCTCCAACAAGAGAGAATCTAGCCATCTCCCCTTGACATTCAATGGCATTACCATTGCTGAATCCCCCACTATCAACATCCTGAGGGCTACCATTGATCAGAAACTGAACTGGAGTAGCCATATAAATGCCGTGGCTACAAGAACAGGTCAGAGGCTAGGAATCCTGCGGCAAGTAACTCACCTCCTGACTCCCCAAAGCCTTTTCACCATCTAGAAGACACAAGTCAGGACTGTGATGGAATACTCTCCACTTGCCTGGATGGGTGCAGCTCCAACAACACTCTAGAAGCTCGACACCATCCAGGACAAAGCAACCCGCTTGATCGGCACCCCATGCACAAACATACACTCCGTCCAACACCGATGCGCAGTGGCAGCTTTGTGTACAATCTACAAGGTGCACTGCAGCAACGCACCAAGGCTCCTTAAACAGCACCCTCCAAACCCGCGGCCTCTACCACCTAGAAGGATAAAGGCAGCAGATGCATGGGAACACCACTACCTGCAAGTTCCCCAGTTCCCCCCCAAGACACACACCATCCTGACTTGGAACTATATCGCCGTTCCTTCACTGTCGCTGGGTCAAAATCCTGGAACGCCCTTCCTAGCTGTGGGTGTACCTACCCCACATGGACTGCTGCGTTTCAAGAAGGCAGCTCACCACCACCTTCTCAAGGGCAATTACAGATGGGCAATAAATGCTGGCCTAGCCAGCGATGCCCACAACCCATGAATGAATAAAAAAAAAATTCAAGGCACAGGTTTTATGGTTGAGACCATTATTGTTTCTAACATTCTGAGATGATAAATTATTCTGAATGTGCTATTAGAAACTATTTTTTCATCATAAGAATCAATAGCCGAAAAAATTGTCTTATTCTACACCTTTTAAGTTAAAGTTTGTTTTAAAAATGACTTTACTGACAAAATTATAGGGGGAAAAAGCACAGTAATTCAGAGTGCAGTCTATTTAATTTTGTTTATTTCTATTGGAACAAAAATTCAGCACATATATTTTATTTATTAGATATGCAAATAACGCATTCTACCAGAGACACTTGGCAATTTGCCAAGTATTTGGTTTAGAAATACCGAATTATTGTTTTGCTGCTCCCAATAGTTTTTATTTTAGGCATTTTTTAAAAAAAGATTCTTCAGGTAAAAAAGGCTGCAGACCCCTGGATAAGACTGAACAGCCTGTTTCTGTGCAGTATATTCTATGTAATTCAATGCAACTGGGTTGTGCAGAAGCCTTGCAGTCAGCAAAATCTCCTTGAGCACCTGCCACACCGCTGCCTGTAGACTCTTGCAAATTAAAACGATAGAAAGCATCAAACACTTGTAGAATCGAGGCAACAACAGAAGAAATAAACCAACAATTAATCCTTAAGTAGTTGATGATCCCTTTAAATAGAGTTGGTGGTGGTTCTTCATGCTCCTTAATGCTATCTTCAGTTGTGCGAGGTTAAGAGAAGCCATTGGCTGGAGAGTGGAATTCTAAAATGGCAGCTCTGGTCTCAGATCAGCATTCCACACTGCTTGATGTCATGATCTGCCTGCCCTGCATACTTCCGGTGGGTGTTAGTTACGCACACTAATCCCTTCATCAATACAGCATCAGGCGCACTTCGTGTCAGAAGTATGTGCACACGTGCCATGAACACCATTTTGGAACCCTAAAGGGCCTTGTAGCATCCAAAAAATCAATTGCTACTGAGAACAATTTCACCCCCCGGGGGTTTCTCTCTCATCCATAAATTCTTCAAATTTGGGAGAGAATTTCAAGTTGATCCCTCTGCCTCAAAATATTTAGGCAGCTTCCATCAAAGATGCTTACCGTCACATAGCCATTTTCCTATCGGAAGGATTCCAAGACAAAATTTCTGAGGAAAGTATTATCAGAACAAATTCGTTGCTTTGTTTGCAACTTTGAGGAATCTCATATAGAGCCAAAAGCAGTACTTAATATTCTTTGGTGTCTCTTCTTGTACATTTCATGGGAAGGTCTTTTAGTTGCTAGTCAATGTGGCAAAGCAATTAACAAGTTAATAGAACGTTGTGAAATAGCCAGTATAGTATTATATAAAGGGTCAAGATTTCTCGGGGTCCGATGCCAGAGGTTATGCTGGGATTGCTCCCAATGCTTCACTGCTCCTGGCCTCCACCCACCCATGTATAAGGGGACCAATCTATTAAAAAAAATTAAAAGTGCTTTCCTCAGGAGTCTAGGTTGCTTAGATCCACCCAGATCCTACTGATAGTGCCCACACTCACCTGGATCCAACCAGTGGTGCCCACACCAACTCCAATCCCACCAGTGGTGTCCACACCCACTCCAATCCCACCAGTGATGTCCACACCAAATAGATGCCTTCGGTGGAGTCCACATTCACCCTTCTAGAGACGGGTACACTTCACCTTGCTTGGTGTACCAGCCTCCCGTGGTGCGCTAGGTCCCAATCCAGGATTGGGAGTAAGAATTCCCAATGTAGGAAGTCCTGTCCCTGGTTCTAACCCCTTAACATAATTTGCATGTAATTTTTGTTGTCTAAAAATTGTGGCTAAAATGGAACTGCATAAAAAAATATAAAATACCATACATAGATAATCCTACAGTATTCAAAGTTTAACAAGAAAATAGGACCAGAAGACATAAGTAGAAATCAGTAAGAAGTTAATTTAAAACAGATATCTGGAAGAATTACTTTGATCAAAGAGCAATAATTGTTTTCAATAACCTGCCAGGCAGAATTGTGATGAAATACACTGTGAGTGCCAGTGGAATCAGTTTCAGTGGGCCAAATTTATTTTTCTCACCCCTGGATTTCATATCGATTCTGGGACTTTGACATCTCCATGAAAAATCTTTTTTGTCTCATGCAGATTATAATAGTTGAAGCACTATAATTAATTATATGCGTCTTATAACTGCTCAGCAATCACCTGATTCCCTTACCTGGTACTTTGTCCCCAGGGAGGTAGGTAGACTTGTTGGTGTACACTGTGATAAAGCTGCTGCGTGGATCTTGAGGATGAGCACTGATGTGCTTTGGTTTCATGTCAGCACAAGCAGAGGTACTTGCACCGTGAGAAAATCCACTGGCGAAGGAGATCAGGCAAAGCACACCTAGTAGCCAGGCGAGCAGAACCACCTGACTTCTTAACATTTTCAACACAATCTGTTGCAAAACAGCCAGAAATAAATATTAAAGCACCATAAGAGAATAGAAATATCTAACAGGGGCTCAGGTCAAGAAGTGACCAGCCAGCCCAGCAGAAATACACAGATTCTCATCCCAACTAATATAGTTCTGTTTAGAGTGGCCAATCTAGAATAGCAGATGGTGTCAGATCTTCTCTCCCTCCAAAATAACAGTGTCTTGTTATAGATATTCCTTGACTATGCATTTCATTTATATCCCTTACCTTCTTAAAGCTGAGAATACACAGCAACTGGTACATAAATATCTGGGAGTAGATTTTAATCTTCACCACCTTGGCTGTAATCTGGTAAAGTGGATTGTCCGCCCATACTGAACCCACCCGATTTTCATTTCATTGATTCCAAATCCACCCAGGGTATTTAGCAATATTAGCAGGGTAAACAGGCTTTAGTTACATTAGGTGCGCTTCTGCATTTAGGTGACACTGCGAATATTCCTGAAATTTGCTGCCATTGATAACGGTCCTGGGCTTTAATTCCACGACATGTGCACCCATGGTTCAGTAGCACTGGGGCATGACCCTGGAATTTAGCAGGACTGAGATGGGGGTCCCGGTGTTTGATAGCAGTATGGTGGGGCTGATGAGAATTGACAGCATGGGGACAATCCATTGCTCCGCAGAAGGAAAACTGGGATTTGCAGAACTCAGGGGTTGAGTATGGGGTTTAACACACAAGTAGATTCCTGATATAAAAACAAGAAATGCTGGAACCACTCAGCAGGTCTGGCAGCATCTCTGGAAAGAGAAGCAGAGTTAACGTTTCAGGTCAGTGACCCTTCATCGGAACTGACAAATATTAGAAAAGTCACAGGTTATAAGCAAGTGAGGTGGGGGTGGGGCAAGAGATAACAAAGGAGGTGTAGATTGGACCAGGCCACAGAGCTGACCAAAAGGTAACGGAGCAAAGGCAAACAATATGTTAATGATGTGTTGAAAGACAAAGCATTAGTACAGATTAGCTGTTAATACACTGAATATTGAACAGCAGCAAGTGCAAACCTGAAAAAAAAACAGTGGGTAAGCAAACAGAACAAACTAAGATGAAATGAAAAAAATGCAAAAAAAAAAATTGTAAAAAATGTAAAAAAGAATGTAAAAAAAAGAGAAAAAAAAAAATAACTAAAAATGAAAGTAAAATGGGGGGCTGTCATGCTCTGAAATTATTGAACTCAATGTTCAGTCCGCCAGGCTGTAGTGTGCCTAATCGGTAGATGAGATGCTGTTCCTCGAGCTTGCGTTGATGTTCACTGGAACACTGCAGCAATCCCAGAACAGAGATGTGAGCATGAGAGCAGGGGGGAGTGTTGAAATGGCAAGCAACCGGAAGCTCAGGGTCCTGCTTGCGGACTGAGCGGAGATGTTCCGCAAAGCGGTCACCCAGTCTGCGCTTGGTCTCCCCAATGTAGAGGAGACCACATTGTGAGCAGCGAATACAGTATACTACATTGAAAGAAGTACAAGTAAATCGCTGCTTCACCTGAAAGGAGTGTTTGGGGCCTGGGATAGTGAGGAGAAAGGAGGTAAATGTGCAGGTATTACACCTCCTGCGATTGCAGGGGAAGGTGCCATGGGACGGGGACGAGGTGGTGGGGGTAATGGAGGAGTGGACCAGGGTGTCGCAGAGGGAACGATCCCTTCGGAATGCTGACAGGGGAAGGGAGGGGAAGATGCGACTGGTAATGGCATCACGCTGGAGGTGGCGGAAATGGCGGAGGATGATCCTTTGGATATGGAGGCTGCTGGGGTGAAAAGTGAGGACAAGGGGAACCCTGTCACGGTTCTGGGAGGGAGGGGCAGGGGTGAGGGTAGAGGTGCGGGGAATGGGCCGGACACGGTTGAGGGCCCTGTCAACCACAGTGGGGGGAAATCCTCGGTTGAGGAAAAAGGAAGTCATATCAGAAGCACCGTCATGGAAGGTAGCATCATCAGAGCAGATGCGTCAGAGACGGAGAAACTGGGAGAATGGAATGGAGTCCTTACAGGAGGTAGGGTGTGAAGAAGTGTAGTCGAGGTAGCTGTGGGAGTCGGTGGGCTTATAATGGATATTAGTAGACAACCTATCCCCAGAGATGGGGACAGAGAAGTTGAGGAAGGGAAGGGAAGTGTCAGAGATGGACCATGTAAAGGTGAGAGAAGGGTGGAAATTGGAAGCAAAGTTGATAAAGTTTTCCAGTTCGGGGCGGGAGCAGGAAACGGCACCGATACAGTCATCGATGTACCGGAAAAAGAGTTGGGGGAGGGGGCCTGAGTAGGACTGGAACAAAGAATGCTCGACATATCCCACAAAAAGACAGGCATAACTAGGACCCATGCGGGTACCCATAGCAACACCTTTTACTTGAAGGAAGTGCGTGGAGTTGAAGGAGAAGTTGTTCAATGTGAGAACAAGTTCAGCCAAGCGGAGGAGGGTGGTGGTGGATGGGGACTGGTTGGGCCTCTGTTCCAGGAAGAAGCAGAGAGCCCTCAAACCATCCTGGTGGGCGATGGAGGTGTAGAGCGATTGGACGTCCATAGTGAAGAGGAGGCGGTTGGGACCAGGAAACTGGAAATTGTCAAAATGACGTAGGGCGTCAGAAGAGTCACGGATGTAGGTGGGAAGAGACTGGACCAGTGGAGAAAAGATAGAGTCTAGATAGGTTTTTCAATGAAGAGATCAAGAGGAGCTAAGGGGCCAGGGGGAGGGGTCTAGGTAGAGGGAGAATGCTGGAGGCGGGTGAATGGGTCTGCTGGTTGGGGGGAGGACTCCTGGTCAAAGAAGTGAGCCCGGAGGCGGAGGCGACGGAAGAAGAGCTCAACGTCATGCCGAGCGCGAAATTCATTGAGGTGGGGGCGTAAGGGGATAAAACTGAGACCTTTGCTGAGTAGATTCCTGATGTCTGTCAGCATTGAGGGAAAGGGGAAGACATGTGCCTGCCATGTTATTCTGTATCATATGCAAGAGTTTTAATGTATATCATCCTAGAAATTGGTTCATGCCAACCTTTCAATGCAAACCGGGTGCAAAAGAACATTCCCTGTATCAGAATGGATAGGCCTGAGCCACACCTAATTTTGGGCTTCGGGCCTCATTCGCATGATGTCAGCGAGCAGCAGGCATATGCTGGGCATTCCCAGGCAGCTCGCCAGCAAAGGAATTCAATTTTGAGCCGTGGATAGATGCTCTAAGGTATGCCTTTGGAGAGGTAGGGAAGCAAGCGGAAGGAAGAAAGCAAAGCAAGCAAGGGCCAGCAATGGTCTTTGGGACTGCTGTGGTTCCAGGAGGAGCACTCCTGCTCCTCATGGCTCCATATTCAGGCATGTATTTCTTTAAAGACTTATCTTTTTTCTGGTGTCCTCCTGCAGTCCCTTCAAGGACTGTTGGTTAGGCTGCACGCAGACCACATTTACCTGAATGCAGCTGGCTCAGTAACAGATTCAAAGACCCAATGACTGTTTCAGGCATGTACCCTGGACACTTCTTTTTCTGCCTTCACCAATATGGAAGGCATGCTCTTCCAGTGTGTAATGAACATGTACACCATGCCCGCTATGTTGGATGCTTAGGCGTTTGCATCTGAAAACATGTCATCAAATTTCTAGGCCACAAAATCTATCTGTACAACAGTATTAAAATAGTACAGAAACTGGCATTTCCTGTTCCTCATCGGACAATCTCTGTCACACTTAATTAGAGGCAAATATGTTCTGCACAAATTTATTGCAGCAGATTGTCTAATGTATTCATATCATATGTAAATTATCTCCAACAAAAAAGCCAAATGGTGAGAAGCTGGGTTGGCAAATTATCAGGAGATTGTGGCAGGGGGATAGTAGCATAGTCATAATGTTACTGGACTAGTAATGCAGAGGTCTGGACTAATGATCTGGTAACATGAGTTCAAATCCTACAACGGCAGCTGGGAGAATTTAATTCAAATAATTAATTTGGAGTACAATGCCAATTTAATTAACAATAATCATGAAACTACTGGGTTGTGATTTTTTTTAAAAAGCCTATCTCGTTCACGAATGCCCTTTTTGAGAGGAAATCTCACCCAGTTTGGCCTACATGTGACTTCCGATCTACAGCAATGTGTTGACTCTTAACTGCCCTCCTGGATGACAGTAGAGAATAGATGAAGCAGGATGAATATGACAGATGTCAAGTGGATAATACAATTGAGAACCAGGCTGAATATAGAAGGTTCAGAGGTGAAGTGGAAAAAAACAAATAAGAGAAGCAAAGACAGAGTATGAGAAGAGACTTGCGGCTAACTTAAAAGGGAATCTAAAAGTTTTCTATAGGTACATAAATTGCAAAATAGTAAAAGGAGAAGTGTGGACGCTTAAGGACCTAAAAGGGGATTTACGCATGGAGATGGAGGACATGTCTTTACTAAGGAAGAAGTTATTGCCCAAGTCATAGTGAAAGAGGAGGTAGTTGAGACACTGAATGGGCTAAAAGTTGATAAAGAGGAGGTATGAGATGGACTGGCTGTACTTAAAATTGATAGGTCAACGGGACCAGATGAGATGCATCCAAGGAGACTAAGGGTGGAAATTCTGGAGGCACAGGCCATAATCTTCTAATCCTCCTTAAATACAGGGGTGGTGCTAAAGGACTAGAGAACAGCAAATGTCATACCCTTGTTCAAAAATGGTGTAAAGATAAGTCCAGCAACTACAGGCCAGTCAGTTTAACCTTGGTGGTAGGAAAGCTTTTAGAAACAATAATTGGGAACAAAATTAATAGTCACTTGGACAAATGTGGATTAATTAAGGAAAGCCAGCATAGATTTGTTAAGGGTAAATCTTGTTTAACTAACTTGCTTGAGTGTTTTGATGAGGTAACAGAGAGGATTGATGAGGGTAATGTGGTTTTTGTGGTGTACGTGGACTTCCATAAGGCATTAGATAAAGTGCCACATTTGTCAGCAAATGTAGAGCCCATGGAATAAAAAGGACAGTAGCAGCATGGATATGAAATTGGCTGAGTGACAGGAAACAGACAGTAGCTGCGAACAGTTGTTTTTCGAACTGGAGAAAGGTATATAGTGGGGTTCCCCAGGGGCTGGTGTTAGGACCCCTGCTTTTCTTGATATATATTAATAACCTAGACTTGTGTTTACATGGCACAATTTCAAAATTTGCAGATGACACAAAACTTGGAAGTATTGTGATCTGTGAGGAGGATAATGATAAACTTCAAGAGGACATCGACAGGCTGGTGGAATGGGCAGACAATTGGCAGATGAAATTTAATGTAAAAAAGTGTAAAGTGATTCATTTTGGTAGGAAGAGTGAGGAGAGGCAATATAAAATAAAGGTTACAATTCTAAAGAGGGTGCATGAGCAGAGAGACCTGGGGGTATATGTGCACAAATCATTGAAGGTTGCAGGGCAGGTTGAGGAATTGGTTAATAAAGCATATGGGATCCTGGGCTTTAGAATTAGGGGCACTGAGTGCAAAAACAAGGAAGTTATAATAAACCTGTATACGACACTGGTTCGGCCTCAAATGGAGTATTGTGTCCAGTTCTAGGTACCACACTTTCGGAAGGATGTTAAGACATTCAAGAGGGTGCAGAAAAGATTCTTGAGAATGGTTCCAGGGATGAGGAGCTTCAGTTACATGGATAGGTTGTAGAAGCTGGGTCTGTTCTCCTTGGAGAAGAGAAGATTAAGAGGAGATTTGATAGAGGTGTTCAAAATCATGAGGGGTCTGGACAGAATAGATTGGGAGAAATTGTTCTCATGGGCTGAAGGATCCAGAACACAAGGTCACTGATTTAAGGTGACTGGCAAAAGAAGCAACAGCGACATGAGGAAAAACTTTTTTACGCAGTGAGTGACTAAGGTCTGGAATGCACTGCCTGCGAGTGTGGTGAAGGCAGATTCAATTGAGGTCTTCAAAAGAGAATTGGATAACTATCTGAAGAGAAAAAATTGCAGAGATGTGGGGAAAAGGCAGCGGGAGTAGGACTAGGTCAGTTGCTCTTGCAGAGACCCGGCACAGACATGATGGGCCAAATAGCCTCCTTCTGTGCTGTAACCATTCAATGATTCTATGATTCTAAGCCGTGGGTCTGATAGAAGAAATTACGCTGATATGAGCTGGGGGGAGTGAAAGTGAATGAGGCAGATGAAGCAGTTAGGCTCAACTGTTGGGCCAAAGATGTTCAGGAGCTCAGCATGTTGGGTGTCAGAGTAAGGATCCAGGAATAAGGATGGGAAGGAGATCTGAAGCCTTAACCAGAGAGCTGCCTGTGAAGGTTCAGAAGGTGTCTGCAGCTCGTTTTAATGTAAATGAGGCTCAAAACCAAATATTGAGTGGGCCATGGACCTACCCATTCCAGTGCAGAGATTGTTTGCACCAGCAGACCGATTTCTAGGCTGCGGTTCCTTGGGGACAGGTAACCCTCTGATACCTCATTCAAGTACCCAACCTAACGTGTAAGCCTACTCAACAAGCATCTGCAGACTATTAACTGTGGGTAGCATTACAGCCAAACCCAATTCATTCCTCACTCTCACACTCTGCAGCATCAGTCACTACATATCGGTTAGGGGTGAGAACTTTGGCTAATTTTCCCCGCCTTAATCTAGTGGTACTGAGGCTAACCTGCATTCTTACTGAGATCAGCTGACTCAGCAAAGACCAGGGATAGAACATGGGATGCTCCTAGTTTGTATGGCTCCACCACTCACTGCCTTAAGCACCTGAGCCAACAAGGGAGCCTCGGGACATTTCAATTTGCTTGTATCAAAAACACAATCTTCAGCATTTAAAACTACATCAGTGATTTGAAGGGCCTGCCCTGAAATGCTGTCAGACACCAGATCTGGAAAAAAATTAGGGTTTGGATCATCACTCAAACTCAGCTTCCAAATTCCTGGATTCCTCTGGATATCAAGATCACACTTCTATGTTGAACTACATTTGCTACTCTGTATGACTCAGTTTCTGCCTCTCATCTGTTGCTCTTTTACAATAGTCAAAGTAACTTTGAACAGTTTACAGCCCTTCCCCTACCACTGCTGTGACTAAGGAACTTTGGTCACCTGCTGAGCCTGTGATTGGCCACTGGTCATACTGGCTTTTCAGCTTCAGTCTGTTCTAGATCAAGAAAATCACACACCTGGGCTGAAGAATAAACTGCTGTAGCTTCTGGATTTTAAGGTGTCCTCCAACTTCGCCATCATCCCCCTGATCCTGCAACTGATTCTGTACACCTCCAGAATTTTTATTCCCATGGAAATACCTCCAATAGTGCTACCTCCGAAACTCTACGCTCAAATAGCTTCTGGACCTCACTCGCCTCACCTGTCTCTGAATTCTGACAGTAGTTTGTCAATGCTCCATGTTGACTCCACTCTACCAACATCAACATTATCCCAATACAGGCCCTCTGACTCTAACTCTGAACTCCCTCCTATTGTCTCCTATCTATTTCCTGTTTACCATCAAGTTTTTATATACCCTAATAACTGTTACGTAACCGGGCCTATGTAATTTGAATGTTCTGTATCCATTCCCGTGCAACTCCAGACCCAAACCCATCACCCACCTTCCATTTTTTTCTCCTTTTTTTTTAAACTTCTTTTCTCTTTACCCCTCCTAGGCCCTTCTCTTCTATCGTGCCTTCTTTCACTTCTCCCCTCTCAGGTACTCTAGCCTCCCAATTCCCTACCCCAACCCTTCAGTACTCCTCAAGCTTCCTGTACTCCTGCTGCCGTCTCAGCTTGGCTCCCTCTTAGATAAACCTACAGCTTCCCTCTGCGTCTCCCATGACATCCTCTGAAGGGCGCACTGAGGCACTCGGTGCTAGCAAGCAGCAACTGTAATTGCCCCATTTACTACCTCGCCGAACTACCTGCCCAGTGCATCTGCTGGGGGGGCTAATCTTGCCAACCTCCTTCCCATCCAACTCACTGTTCCCATTGCTGACTCTGTAGACTCTGCCAGTGCATCAGCTCTCACCGCCCCTTTATGTATCTCCCCTGTGAACAAGGCCCTTGCCATCCATTAACTTATTGTGAATGATTGCATCGACATCATGGCCTTAGCGGAAACCTGGCTGAGGGGCGATGACACCTTCCCTCTAAATGAATCCTCCCCACCTAAATGTACCTTCCACCACTCGCCTTGCCAAGACTATCATGGTGGCAGTGTGACTGTTATCACCAAATCACACCTTGACCTTTCCCCCTACTCCTTTGGCACATTCTGCTCCTTTAAGCATCTCACCTTGTTCCACCCCTTCTCACATCTCATTCAATATTTTCGTTCTCTACCGCCCATCCAAGTACGATAAAAAAAAATTTCACTGACAAATCATAACTTCTTTCCTCTCTTTCTGCACCGAACGACTTCTCATCCTCAGTGATTTCAACCTCCATTGCAGCTCATCATGCTTATCTCTCCTGAGTTCACAGCCCTTTTATCCTCCCTTAATCTCTCCCTCCATGCAAACAACCCCACTCCACCCCCATATTCACAGCCACCTATTTGACTTTGCCATCTCACACAGATAAGGTCATCTCTGATCATTTCCTTGCATGACACTCTACCTACATCCCCCTACCACTTCCAACCCTACCTCCTTCTGTGTCCGTCCCTGGAAAAATCTATCCCTCACTTACAACTGCACTTTCAAAATCCCAACTGTCTAGCCTTTGGCCCTCTAAACACTGCAACATTTCTGCAGCTACTGATTTGCTCAACCCCACCCTCACTTCTATCTTTGAGACTCTTGTCCCCAATAAAATCATTGCTCTGCCATACCCCGGCCATTCCCCTGGTATGGCCCTCATCTCTACTCCTTTAAGTCCAAGGGGTGCAGACTTGAACGGATAAGGTGAACAAGTGGTTTCGCCAGATCTGGCTGCACCACAAAAAGTACTGTGGAAAGAGGGAGCTGTTCCACTGGGACACACTTCATCAAAATCGCGCTGGGACCAGTGTCCTGATGAATCTAGGGCTGTAGAGAGGGATGAGCTGGGACCAAAGTCCTGGCAAATTAAATAGCATGGGCTATTGAGAGGGCTTTAAACTAAATAGTGGGGGGAGGATTCAGGTGAGGGGGAATTTATAAAGTTAAAGAGAAATGACAAGGCAATACTGCAGGGTAGCGATATGGGTAATGACAAACAGAGTGTGGTAGGAAGTGACGGAGCGTACAAATATAAGCGTGCACC
The DNA here is from genome assembly GCF_036365525.1 of Heterodontus francisci. Classification (NCBI taxonomy): domain Eukaryota; kingdom Metazoa; phylum Chordata; class Chondrichthyes; order Heterodontiformes; family Heterodontidae; genus Heterodontus; species Heterodontus francisci. The sequence continues at coordinate 76,370 of NW_027141652.1, read as the reverse complement.
AGCAAATAGAGTCAGAGTAGGGAAAAATGGTAAAAAGATAGAATTAAAGGCTCTTTATCTCAATGAACACAGCATTCATAACAAAACAGATGAATTGATGGCACAAATAGAAATAAATGGGTATGTTCTGATAGTCATTACAAAAATGTGGTTGCAAGATGACCAAGGGTGGGAACTGAATATTCAAGGATATTTGAAATTTCAGAAGGATAAGAAGAAAGGAAAAGGAGGTGGGGTAGCTCTGTTAATAAACAATGAGATCAGTATAGACGTGAGAAATGGATTTGGCTCAGAAGGTGGAGAAGATCAAAATGGAGAATCAGTTTGGGTGGAGGTAAGAAATAGCAAGAGAAAGACATTGGTGGGAGTAGTTTATATGCCACCCTAACAGTAGCTACACTCTAGGGTCAGATGACCTGGCCTGTGTATTTGAGAACTGCCTCACTGTCTGTTAAGAATAAAAGGACACATTCCAGGATAATAGGTGTCAATTACACCCATCATGAAACCATCAAGAGACATTCCTGAATTGAATGGGTTCTTCTGAAACAAAGAAGGTGTGAAGTATCCACATCATAATAGAATCACAATCATCCAGACTTTAATCCATGGATGGCCATGGATTCCACATCCTGGTCTATTGTGTGGTCACACCAGGGAAGGGAAACCATGTGTCAGGTACCAGAAATGCTAATGATGAATAGTGACCTTAAAAAGTAATCCTCTGAAGAGCGAGAGAGAGGAGGCAGGAGTGGGGGGGGGGGGGGAAGAGAGAGAAAGCGATCACAAGAACATCACAGAGAAGCAGTCCAGCCAGGCAAGGAAGGAGCCCTGCTGCTAATTCTACACTTCAACTTGCTGCAGCAAAGAGCTGAAAGTGACCTGTCATCTCTAATCTGAAATCTTAACCACTAGAAATCTACAACATCTCAACAAGTGAAGACTACAAACAACCCAGGCCTGCATCTTTAAAACAGACTGCTCGACTTAGAAGATTCAATACGTTTACCATAAACTATGAACACACCTTGAACCCTTATCCCTTGCCTTCTAACTATCTTCTTTTGAGAGTACATGTGAGGGTGAATGTGTGCGTGAGTGGTGTTGTGAACATTTTGGGGAATTAATATTGTTCAATAAATAGTTAATCCTCTGTTTTAAACCTACAAGAAAACCTGTCATTGTCTGTTTAGTTGGCAAGTAAACTCATCATTTTAAACAAAACACGATTGTGGTCAGTTGGGAGCTGAACAGTGGGAACCACACACACACCTTACCACCTGTCCATAACAAAAGAAAGGCACTGCAATAATCTTGGCTGATTTTAATCTTCTTATAGATTGTAAAAATCAAATTGGCAAAGGTAGCCTTGAGAATGAGTTCTTAAAGTGTATTCAGGACAGTTTCTTAGAACAATACGTTGTGAAACAAACCAGGGAACAGGCTATTTTAGACCTGGTAATGTGCGATGAAACAGGATTAATTAATTATCTCATAGTAAAGGATCCTCTAGGGAAGAGTGATCATCATGTGATAGAATTTCACATTCAGTTTGAGGGTCAGAAACTTGGATCTGAAACTAGAGTCTTAAACTTAAATAAAGACAATTACAAAGGCATGAAGACAGAGCTAGCTAAAGTTGATTGGGAAAATAGGTTAAAAGGTAAGACGATCGTGTCACATAGGCCCCTACCTAGCAAGAATGAGGCATATTAATTTCACCACATGGGCACTGAATTTCAAATTGTTGCTGGGAAGAAGAGAAGGCCTGATACAAGGGGTTGCCAAGCCCCTGGCTGGAAAGACATTTTTGCATATTAACAGACAGTATTTGGAGACAAAGGACCATTCCCTGACCTACCCAATACACAAAGTCAGAAGTGGTTATACCAGTCACGTGACTACCCTGCTAGCCAACTTGGGAAGTTTTAAATTGTGGAGACACTGTTTGAACTGGCAGAAAGCTCTTTGCTGCTGGACTGAAGCAGACCTCCTCTCCTGTCTGCTCCCATCTCTTTCTCCTGGAACTCCAAAAACTAACTGAAGACCCATGAACCCAGAGAGAAAAGTCTCCTACAGTGAACAAGGTTTATGAAGAATACTGGGCCCCAATGAAAAGCAAGACCTACCTACAATCAAGGACTACAGTGAGCTTGAAGTAACAACAACTCTTCAGATATTGCCTCAAATCTTTCCACTTTAATTTTTTTTCTGCTCTTTTCTGGTTCTATTTGCATGTGTGTATCGCGTATGCATGCTAGCGTGGGTGCATCGTGTATCTGTAGGCATCAACCGAATTAGAATTTAAGTTTAAGTTAAATAAAATTTCACCTTTCTTCTTTAAACATAAGAAAGCCTGTTTGTGCTCATTTCTTTACCTTATAATTGGAAAGTGGTGAACAATGATTCACCAAGGGGAAGCTAAAAACATGGTGTGTTTAAAAATAAAACCCTGTTACAGTAACACCAGGTGAAGGCTGAAAGGGAACCCTAGACCTCTTTCGCACCTGGTCGTAACAGTAGATAAGCAGTGGCAGACTTTTAAGAAGATATTTCATAACTCTCAACAAAGATACATTCCATTGAGAAAGAAAAACTCTACGAAAAGGACGAACCATCCTTGACTAATTAAGGAAGTTAAGTATGGTATCAAGTTATAAAAAGGCGTACAATGCTGAGAAGATTAATGGTAGGCCAGAAGATTGCGAAAATTTTAGAAACCAGAAAAGGATGAAAAAAAATAATGAGGGAGAAATTAGAATATGAGAGCAAACTAGCAAGAAATATAAAAACTAGCAAGAAATATAAAAAACAGATAGTAAGAAGTTCTACAAACATATAAAAAGGAAAATAGCAGCTAAAGTAACATTGGTCCTTTAGAGGATGAGACTGGGGAATTAATAATGGGAAACAAGTAAATGACAGAGACTTTGAATAAGTATTTTGTATCTATCTTTATGACAGAAGATGTTAAAAGCATCCCAACAATAGTAGAAAATCAAGGGACAAAAGGGAGGGAGGACCGTGAAACAATCATTATCACTAGAGAAAAAGTACTAGGAAAACTAAAGTTTTTTTAGGGACTAAAGGCTGACGAGTCCCCTGGACCTGATGGCCTGCATCCTAGGGTCTTAAAAGAAGTAACTGCAGAGATAGTGAATGCATTGGCTGTAAGCTTCCAAAATTCCCTAGATTCTGGAAAGGTCCCAGTGGATTGGAAAATCGCAAATGTACACGCCTATTCAAGAAAAGAGGGAGACAGAAAGCAGGAAACTATAGGACAATTAGCCTAATGTCTGTCATTAAGGAAATAGTAGCAGGACATTTAGAAAATCATAATACAATCAAACAGAGTCAACATGGTTTTATGAAAGGGAAATTGTGTTTGGCAAACTTATTAGAGTTCTTTGAGGATGTAACAAGCACGGTGGATAAAAGGGAACCAGTAGATGTCATGTATTTGGATTTCCAAAAGGCATTCGATGAGGCGCTACATAAAAGGTAAGACAAGATAAGAGCTCATAGTGCTGGAGGTAATATATTAGATTGGATAGAGGATTGGCTAACTAACAGAAACAGAGAGCAGGGATAAATGGGTCATTTTCAAGTTGACAAACTCTAACTAGTGGAGTGCCACAGAGATTAAGTGCTGGGGGCTCAACTATTTACAATCTATATTAATGATTTGGATGAAGGGACAGAGTGCACTGCAGCCAGATTTGCTGACAATACAAAGATAGGTGGGAAAGCAAGTTGTGAGGAGGACACAGAGAGTCTGCAAAGGGATATAGATAGGTTAAGTGTGTGGGCAAAAATTTGGCAGATGAAGTAGAATGTAGGAAAAACAGAAAAGCAGAATATTATTTAAACAGAGAGAGACTACAGAATTCTGTGGTACAGAGGGATCTTGGTGTCCTTGTACATGAATCACAAAAAGTTAGCATCGAGGTACCACAGATAAATCGGAAGGCAAATGGAATGTTGGCCTTTATTGCAAGGGAGATGGAGTATAAAAGTTGGGCAGTCTTGCTACAACTGTACAGGGCATTGGTAAGAACACACCTAGAGTGCTGTGTACAGTGTTGATCTCCTTATTGAAGGAGGGATAAACTTACATTGGAGGCAACTCAGAGAAGGTTCAGTAGGTTGATTCCTGGGATGAAGGTGTTGTCTTATGAGGAAAGGTTGAGCAGGTTGGGCCTATACTCATTGGAGTTTAGAAAATGGAGAGGTGATCTTATTGAAACATGTCAGTGTCAGATTCTGAGGGAAATTGACAGGGTAGATGCTGAGAGGATGTTTTCCCCTTGTGGGGGAATCTAGAACTAGGGGGCACAGTTTCAGAATAAGGGGTCTCCATTTAAAATGGAGATGAGGAAGAATTTCTTCTCTTGCAGAGTCTTTAATCTTTGGAATACTGTACCCAAGAGCAATGGAGGCTGGGTCATTGAATATATTCAAGGCTGAATTAGACAGATTTTTGATCTACTGGGGAGTCAAGGGTTTGGGGGGGTGGGGGTGGGCAGGCAGGAATGTGGTGTTGAGGCCACGATCAGATTAACTATGATCTTATTGAATGGCAGGGCAGGTGCGAGGGGCCGAATGGCCTACTCCTGCTCCTATTTCTTTTGTTCTATGTTCAGTACCTTCAGCCAATTTTTTGATATCATGTGAAGTAAATCAAATTGTCTGAAGTCTGGCATCAATGATGTTGGGGGCCTCAAGAAGAGGCTGAGATGGACCATCCACTTGGCACTTCTGGCTGAAGATGTTTGCAAATGCTTCAGCCTTGTCTTTTCCATTCGCATGCTGGCCTCCTCCATCATTGAGGATGGGGATGTTTTTGGAATTTCCTCCTCCGGTTAGTTGTTCAATTGACCCTCGCTATCATTCCATCCCTCTGGTTGGCAAATGTCTGATGCTAAACCAGACTCTTCACAACCTTGGTGTCATATTTGACCCAAAGTTGAGCTTCCAATCACATGTCTGCGTCATCACTAAGACTGCCTATTTCCACCTCCATAACATCGGCTAACTCCACCCCTGCCTCAGCTTATCTGCTGCCGAAACCTTCACCCATGCCTTTGTTACCTCTAGACTTGACAATTCCATAGCACTCCTGGCCAACCTCCCACATTCATCCCTCCTTAAACTTGAGGTTATCAAAAACTCTGCTGTCCATGTCCTTACTTGTGCCAAGTCCCGTTCACCCATCATCCCTGTATTTGCTGACCTACATTGGCTTCCGGGCAAGCAATGCCTCAATTTTAAAATTCACATTCAAGTCCCTCCATGGCTTCGCCCCTCCCAATCTCTATAATCTCTTCCAGCCCGACAACTGGCCTAGCTATCTGTGCTTCTTCATTCTGGCCTCTTGAGCTTCCCTGATTTTAATCACTCCAGCAGCCTTCAGTTGCCTAGCCCCTAAGCTCTGGAATTTCCCTCCCTACACCTCTCTACCTCTCTTTCCTCCTTTATGGCGTTCCTTGAAACCTATCTCTTTGCCCAAGCTTTTGTCATCTGATCTAATTTCTCCTTATGTGTCAAATTTTGCTTTATAATGCTCCTGTGAAAAGCCTTGGTACGTTTTATTCTGCTAAAGGCACTATATAAATACAAGCTGTTGTTATTCTTGGGTAACTGAGCCAGGTCCTGCTTTAGCTCTGGTCTATTTGAGCAGCAGTAGTTTTCACATTGCGATTTTTCAGCCTGTTTTTACTTAAAGGTATACAGTTAATAGCAGCAGAAACAATGAGTGAAACAAACCCGCAGCAGTGATTACATCACCGTGTGCTGCTGTGTTCAGAAAAGAGGAAAAGATTTTGCCAGACTCTTTAAAAGGAGTCAGTGATTTGAAACAATTGTCATTAGACTTGTAACAGGTAAGGGAGAATTGCACAAATTCCGAACCCCAAACTCTGGAGCACAATAGTACAGTGTAAGTATTGGGCATAAACTCTAACCAAAATTGATGCATGAACTACATATGGGGGTGAAATTGGTCAGCAGCAGCATAAAACAGCCTCCCATTTTACACCTGCCTGAATTTCTTCTCCATTGACTTGAATAGAGAAGAAGATTGAACAGGATCTAAAACAGGTGGCCAATTCGCAAACTCCTGTTTGTGCTACCATTGATGACCAATTTCACCCCCTATGTGTTTTATATACATATTATTTATACAAATTACACTTCAAAACTTTAGTCCATTATATCAATATGAAATCATCATTATAGCCTTACCGTCCCTACCCCCACCATTAGCCCACATGACATTCATTAAAAGAAAGATCTGCCTCTGAATGGATGTGCAGTTAATCCACTGAAACAAGCAATACTGCTGTATCATAAAGGATCCATAGGGCTGCTTACAATAAAACCTAATCACTTACCTTATTAATACTTATGAAAAGTACAGTAATCATTAAACAGACTGACCTTTGTGCGCATTTCCCTCCGAGACAAGCTGTGTATTAACCACGTATAATGTATTGGGGCTTTCTGATCAAGGAAGTGCATTCTCCGAAAAGTGTCTGAACTTTTCCCTCTAATGGCAAGCGCAACAGCTGTGGCTTTAATAATTGCGAAATGTTTTGTGATGTCAGTCTCTTGCTTTAATCCCATTAGCAGCAAACAAAGTTTTTCTTTTTTCCTCTCTCGCTCTCCCTGTCTAATCTGTGTTGTACAAACAAAAAGGAGTTGGTTTAATTTCTGGTCTCCCTGTGCCCATCCTGAAGACTCTGTTTTCCAGTCGTTTGATCTCATATTAAAAGGCTTAGTATTCCCTTTAACACAAAGTCTTCCAATTAAATCAGTACATTTGCTTCATGTTATTCATATCACAGGCAATCTACACTTCACAGCATGTCCGTAATAACTGTTTCTCCACCAGGATAGTGTGGCTCTGCTTAAAATTGTACATATTTTATGTCAACTTTCTATGAAAGAACCTGTCTTTGTATTTACCAGCGAATGAATTTGTTTTAAATCACATGCCTCTGAGTCCCTGCCTTTAATTCTCATTCTGGAAGCTTAACTTGAGAGTTTTGAGACCAAATTTGTCAAAGAACATAATGTTAATTTTGAAGACACCATACTATCATTAATTTCAAACTAAAAGCTTCAGTTAGTTTACTCTTAACGGGAAAGTGCATGTGAGATTTTGAATCTGAGACTAGGTGCACAGTGAAAAGTGGTCATTAACAGATCTGATTTAACATCGCTTTTCTTCGTTCTTTTTCCCCTTCATTTCTTCCCTTTTTGTTCCCCCATTTCTCATCCTACAGCATGTGAAAGATTTTAATAATGTCCAACATTTGTTGTTCCAGTTCAGCGCATTGGATACAATGGCCTGCAGCCCAAGACAATGCTGTGAGCCGGTCTCTCACACAGAGCCATCCCAGTAGCAGCAGTTACCCTGGCTTCAATTCACTGCCACCACACATACACGTAAAACAACTTTTCTGTTGTAAATTTCAAATGTCGACAGAATTATCGGTATTACCCATTTATACCTACACTTCATTACAGAAGTTGACGTTTCCAGGTGGAAAGTCTCTGGGTTGTTCAGGACGGTCACAAATGAACTACCAGCGTTGTGATTTGGAAAATAAATAGCAGCAGGCTTTTAAATCAGCAGCCCCTTTCCCTTCTTACGCAAGTGTTTGGTTCTGACAGGCTCATTTGCATTTTTTTCATACTTAACAGATTTTCTTTGGAAAAGACTGCAAGTGACAAATGGTAATCAAGTGAAGACGTCTGGTGCCACATTCTTCCATTTCCAAAGCATGATTTGTAAGGGAACATGAGGAAGCCTTTTACAACAGTGTAATTACATATAAGATAATGGATGGCCTGGGGTGAATTGCAGATCTGTATGCAGCTTAGTTAGTATGGGGCCAAGATGAGTATAAATTGCAGTCACTCATGCCTAAAACAAACAACTCACAGTTCAGAAAGTCATCCATGATAATTCATTATTTAATGTGCATTCAAGGTCTTCTTTTCAGCTTCCTTCCTTTATGAAAAATGGTTGGTGATGTATTGTAACAGTTGACTACAGACACGAGGAGGCTGTGATAAATTAAGATCAATGTGGTTATGATATCAGAGTGGTAACATGGATATCTGATGTTAGAGATAAGAACATAAGAACTAGGAGCAGGAGTTGGCAATTCAGCCCCTCGAGCCTGCTCCAACATTCAATACGATCATGGCTGATCTCATCTCGGCCTCAACTCTACTTTCCTGCCCGTTCTCCATAACCCTTCAACCCATTACTAATTAAAAATCTGTCTATCTCCTCCTTAAATTTACTCAATGTCCTGGCATCCACCGCACTCTGGGGTAGTGAATTCCACAGACGCACAACCCTTTGAGAGAAGTAATTTCTCCTCATCTCTGTTTTAAATCTGCTACCCCTTATCTTAAAACTATGACTTCTCATTCTATATTGCCCCACAAGAGGAAACATCCTCTCCACGTCTACTTTGTCAATCCTCTTAATCATCTTATATACCTCAACTGGATCTCCTCTCATTCTTCTAAACTCTGGAGAGTAAAGGCCTAAACTGCTCAATCTCTCTTCATAAGACAAACCCCTCATCTCTGGAATCAATCTAATGAACCTCCTCTGAACTGCCTCCAATGCAACTACATCTCTCCTCAAGTAAGGGGACCAAAACTGTACGCAATACTCCAGGTGAGGTCTCACTAATGCCTTGTATAGTGGCAGCAACACTTCCCTACTTTTATACTCTATTCCTTTAGCAATAAATACCAAAATTCCATTTGCCTTCCTTATTACCTGCTGTACCTGCATACTAGTTTTCTGCGATTCATGCACAAGGACACCCAGATCCCTCTGCAACAAAACACTCTGAAGTTTCTCTCCATTTAGATAATAATTTGCCTTTCTATTCTTCCAACCAAAATGGATAACCTCACACTTATCCACATTAAACTCCATCTGCCGAATTTTGGCCCATTCACCTAATCTATCCATAGCCATTTGTAAATTTCTTATTTCTTTATTGCAACTTACTATCCCACCTATTTTAGTGTCATCTGCAAAGTTGGCTATAGTATCCCTGCATCCAAGTCATTAATACAGATTGTAAATAGTTGGGGCCCGAGGACCGAACCCTGTGGCACCCCACTAGTTACATCTTGCCAACCAGAAAAAGACTCATTTATCCCGACTCTCTGTTTTCTGTTGGTTAGCCAATCCTCTATCCAAGCTAATAAATTGCCCCTAACCCCATGTGATCTTACTTTGTGTATTAACCTTTTGTGCGGCACCTTATCAAATACCTTCTGGAAGTCCAGATATATTACATCTACAGGATCCCCATTATCCACTTTGCTTGTTACATGTTCGCAGAACTCTAGCAAATTAGTCAAACACGATTTACCCTTCATAAAACCACGCTGACTCTGCTGGATTGCGTTTTGACTTTCTAAATGTCCTGTTATTACTTGCTTAATAATGTATTCTAACAATTTCCCAATGACAGATGTTAAACTAACTGGTCTATAGTTTCCTACTTTCTGCCTCCTTCCCTTTTTGAATAAGGGCGAAATATTAGCATTTTTCCAATCCACTGGAACCTTTCCCAGATCCAGGGAATTTTGGAATATTATAACCCATGGATCCACTATCTCCACTGCCACTTCCTTTAAGACCCTAGGATGTAGGCCATCAGGCCCCGGGGACTTGTCTGCCTTCAACCCCAATAGTTTGCTCAGTACTTTTTCCCTAGTGATGATGATTGTTCTATGTTCCTCCCTTTCTATAACCTCTGCATTACCTGTTACCTGTAAAATTACAGAAAAAGTCTAAATGCCTTAACAATTTAATATCTAGGAGATATATTTATAAAGAAATATTCATACATTATAAATGTACCACCAGAAAAATGATAAATAATAATTAGGTAACACAGAGTACACAGAATATTACAGCACAGAAACAGGCCATTGGGCTCATCAGGTCTATGCCAGTATTTATGCTGCATACAAGCCTCCTCCCATATTACCTAATCTCAGCCCATCACCATATCCTTCTATTCCTTTCTCCCTCATGTACTTTTCTAGTTTCTTCTTAAATGCATCTATACTAATCACCACAACTACATCATGTGATAGCAAGTTAAAGATTCTCACTGCTCTAAGTAAAGAATTTTCTCCTGAATTCCCTATTGGATTTATTAGTGACTATCTTATATTTATGGCCCCAGGTTCTGGTCTTCAAGTGGAAACTTCTTCTCTATGTCTACCCTATCGAGTCCCTTCATAGGCCGGAATTTTACAGCCCCCCACAGGAGCGGGCTGGTGGCAGGGGCGCCATTCCCGATACCTTCCCGTCCCCACTGCAATTTTATGCAGGGCAGCAGTGGTGAGAAATGGCCCAGCCATCCCAGGCCAATCAAGTCTCTTAAGTGGCCAATTAACTGCCACTTAAGGGCCTTCTCCCGCTACCACTGGTATTTTACCAGCGGCAGCCAGGCGGCAAAAGAACGCAGCCAGGTGAAACCTCCGCCCTCTCGCGGGCTGGGGGGGGGGGGACCTCCTGATTGGGCAGCCTGTGCCCCAAGGAGGGCACTCCCCAAAGTCCAATCACCCTACAGCACAACACTCCCCCAAACCCCCCAACCAACCCCCCCTTGCCTCGCCAGGGCCCGGCCGATTGTCCCCGGCGAGGCCACAAAAACATACCTTCTTTTCAGGGCCGTCGTCCCTCGGGAATGGCTGCCATTGGCTGGTTGCAGTCCCAGCAGTTGCCACTGCTCTTTGTGGGACTGAGAGCTACTGGCTCACTGATTGGCTGGCAGCTCCATTAGCCTGGGGAGCGAAAAATCCCGGTGTGGCTCCCCAGGCCCGGTGGAGGCAGGCTCGCCACTGACATTTTGGCTGGAATTCCGACTATAATCTTGAAGACCTCTATCAGGTCACTTCTCAGTCTTCTCTTTTCTAGAGAAAATAGGCCGAGCTAGTAAAGTCCTTCCTGACAGTTGTACCCTCTTAGCTCTGGTATCATCCCTGTAAATCTTTTTTGTACCTGCTCCAGTGCTCCTACATTCTTTTTATAATATGAAAACAAGAAACGTTCAACACAAGCCTCTTTTACATTAGCCATGGTTGGCATAAATTCTCCTTCTTGTTTGGTTTCCTAAGTATGAGCATCCTGAAGTTCAGGGAAACTTGGGTATTGTAGATTCAAAAAAAATACTTATTTAGCACTGGATTAAGGCCTCCTGTTCCTACAAAATCAATGTTAAGAGCTGATCCCCTTTGGCACGATCACCCCTAAGCGAGTTTGCCCATGCCTGCTCTATGGTTGGAAAGCATTGTGGTCTGCAATGTCCCAGCTGGAAACCTGTAGGGATCTTTACTGTTTCAGGAATAAAACCTCTGACAGTGCTGAGTGCAGGAAACACTTCTCAATAGATCTATGGTGCAAGGAATCCCTATGATTCTGTAATGTTGACAAATAGATTAATCATATTAAAATGTGTTCTCGGGGCTGCCCCTAATAGGGTCTCTGACAGGACTTCATTGCAACAAAGCAGCAACATAGAGAACAATGCACAGAGATTACCCTGTCCAGAAAGCAAAAATATAAAAGGTGATATCAAAACATTTTCATTATCCTGTGAAGTAACTCTTCACTATCTAATGTGTAATAACTCTAATATAACAATATACCTATATATCTATCCTAGCAATATGAATTAAAGGGTACAAATCTAAAGGAGGTGCAGGATCAGAGGGACCGGGGGTATATGTGCGCAAATCACTGAAGGTCGCAGGGCCGGTTGAGAAAGCGGTTAATAAAGCATATAGGATCCGGGACTTTATAAGTTGGGGCATACAGTACAAAAGCAAGGAAGTCATGATAAACCTGTGTAAAACACTGGTCCTGCCTCAGCTGGAGTATTGTGTTCAGTTCTGGGCACCGCACTTTCGGAAGGACGTTAAAGCATTCGAGAGGGTACAGAAAAGATTCACGAGAATGGTTCCAGGGATGATGAATTTCAGTTACATGGATGGGTTGGAGAAGCTGGGTCTGTTCTCCTTGGAGAAGGGAAGATTAAGTCCTTGGAGAAGGGAAGATTAAGAGGAGAGTTAATAGAGGTGTTTAAAATCATGAGGGGTCTTGACAGAGCAGATAGGGAGAAACTGTTACCATTGACTGAAGGATCGAGAACCAGAGGGCACCGATTTAAGGTGATTGGCAAAAGAAGCAACAGCAACATGAGGAAAAGATGTGAGTGGTTAGGATCTGGAATGCACTGCCTGACAGTGTGATGGAGGCAGATTCAATTGAGGCCTTCAAAAGAAAACTGGATAAATATCTGAAAAGAAAAAATTTGCAGAGCTACAGAGAAAAGGCAGGGTGTGGGATCAGGTGAGTTGCTCTTGCAGAGAGCTGCCACAGACACGATGGGCCAAATGGCCTCCTTCTGTGCCGTAACTATTCTATGTTTCTATGATTCTATGAACATGGAATACTACAGATGCTGCCAGACCTGCTGAGTATTTCCAGCATTTTCTGTTTTTACCATAGACTAATTGTGTAACCTTACACTAATCAACCCAGAACAAACCCTAAAACGTAATAACTGTACACTGTCATACTAAAGATCTCTACATCATTATGAAATGCTGAGGAACATAACATGAACTGAAAAACAGAAGTCAACAGCAACGTGCAATTTTATAGTGTCTTTAATCTAATAAATATCCCAAAGAAGTTCACAGAGGAGAAACAGATGATGAATAGTAACAGATAAAGTAGGAGAGTTGTCCAAAAGCACATTTGAAAAAGATAATCTACATAAGAACATAAGAACTAGGAGTAGGCAATTCAGCCCCTCGAGCCTGCTCCGACATTCAATACGATCGAGGCTGATCTCATTTCGGCCTCAACCTCACTTTCCTACCCGTTCTCCATAACCCTTCAACCCATTACTAATTACGAGAGCTCTTCACACTTGTCTCCAAACCTGGACTTCAGTTCATTGATGCTCCAAGCATCCAATGTAACTTCAGTTTCCATGCATCCATTCTCATGTACCATTTGGCTGTCGCTCTGGACCTGAGACCATAATTGCAATTTCCCCCTCCTGAACCACTCTCTCCCGTAATTGTGCTTCCTTTTATTTCTCCCCTCTCGGGTACTCTGTCCCCTAAATCCCGACCTCGACCATCCTACTCTCTAGTCGCTGACCCAGGCTTGACTCCCTCTTAGTTAAGCCTACAGGTTCCCTCTGTGTCTCTCATGGCATCTTCAGAAGGGCTCATCAGGCACTTATCACTGCTTCCTTACAAGCAGCAACTCAAGTGTCCCATCCTACTCTGTCACTGATCTTCCTGCCCAGTGTGCCCATTGCAGACTAATCTTGCCAATCTCCTCCATGTCCTACTAACCACCAAGCCCCCCCCCCCCCCAACCCCCCCACCAGTGAATTCTACCAGTGGAGCAGATATCATCACCCCTCTTCACAACTCCCTCCAGAATGTCAGTTCACTTGTGAACAAGGCCCTTGCCATCCACAAGCTTATTGTGGATGATTGCATCAACATCATGGCCTTGACAGAAACCTGTCTGACAGGTAATGATACTTTCCCCTTAATGACCCCTCCCCACTTGGTTGTACCTTCCATTACTTGCCTGGCCCAGACCATGTTGTTGGTGTTGTGACACTTATCACCTAGTCATCCCTGGTCATAGATATATTATGGCACAGAAGGAGGCCATTCGGTCCATCAGGTCCATGCCAGCTCTCTGTAGAGCAATCCAGTCAGTCCCGTTCCCCTGCCCTGTCCCTGTAGCCCTGCAAGTTTATTTCCCTCGAGTGCCCATCCAACTTTCTTTTGAAATCCTTGATGATCCCCGCTTCCACAACCTTCGTGGGCAGCGAGTTCCAGGTCATTACCACTCACTGTATAAAGAAATTCTTCCTCCATCCCACCTGCATCTTTTGCCCAAAACCTTAAATCTGTGTTCGCTGTCCTTATATTATCAGCTAATGCGAACAGCTGTTCTTTGTCTACCCTATCCACACCTGTCATAATCCTGTACATCTCTATCAAATCTCCCCCTCAATCTCCTTTGTTCCAAGGAGAACAACCCCAGCTTCTCCAAACTAACCTTACAGTTAAAATTCCTCATCCCTGGAAGAATTCTGGTAAATTACGTCTGCACACTCTCAAGGACCCTCACATCCTTCCTGAACTGCGGTCACCAAAACTGGACGCAACACTTTAGTTGTGGCCTAACCAGAGCTTTGCAAAGGTTCATCACAACGTCCCTGCTTCTGTACTCAATACCTCTACTAATGAAGGCCAAGATCCCACAGGCTTTGCTAATTACTCACTCAAAATGTCCTACCACCTCCAAAGATCTATGCACATGAACTCCCAGGTCCTTCTCCCTGCACACTCTTTTAGAACAGTGCCATCAACTATATATTGTCTCGCCCTATCCCTTCCGCCAAAATGCATTACCTCACACTTCTCAACATTAAATTCCATCTGCCACCTTTCTGCCCATTCTGCTAACCTATCTATGTCCCGTTGTAGTCTGGTATCATCTCACTGTTTGCCATACCTCTAAGTTTGGTATCATTGACAAATTTTGAAATTTTACTCGATTTCAATATCCAAGTCATTTACATATATGAAAAAAAACAGTGGTCCTAGCAGTGACCCTTGGGGAACACCACTGTCTACCATCCTCCGGCCTGAAAAATGACCATTTACCATGACTTGCTGTTTTCCGTCCTTAAGCCAATTTTTTCAAATCAAACCCTCCTATTCCATAAGCCTCAATTTAGTTAACCAGATTTTTATGTGGTACTTTGTCAGATGCTTTTTAAAAATCCATATAGACAACATCCACTGCATTCTACTCAACAATCTTCTATGTTAAATCACTAAAAAATTAATCAGATTAGTCAAATCGATCTGCCTTTTACAAATCTGTGCTAGCTTTCCTTAATTCACACAAACCTCTCCAAGTGCCAGTTGATTTTTGCCCCGATTGTTTCTAAAATCTTATGTTTATCTTTAGTTCATGCTGAACTAAATGACCTGCAGATACGACGAATGTCCTAACACCCTTTCTTGAATAAAGGTGTCACATTTATCACTTTCCAATCCTCTGGCACCTCTCCTGTATCTAGGGAAGATTGGAATATGCTATCTCCACCCCAACTTCCCTTAGCAACCTGGGATCCAAGCAATCTGGACCAATGTATCCACTCTAAGCATAGGCAGCCTTTCCAGTACATCCTGCCTATCAATTTTCACCTCATCCATTACCACTACCATCTACACTTCTACTGATATTTTGTCAGTATCCTCTTCCTTAGTAAACACCAATACAAAGTACTCATCAAGTATTCTAGCCTTGCCCTGGATCTCTAAGCATATGTCACCTTCCTGGTTCTAATAGGACCCACCCCGCCTCGTACTACCCGCTTACTATTTACATGCCAGTAGAAGATTTTTGGATTCCCTTTTATGTCAACTGCCATTCTATTCTCATATTCTCTCTTTGCCAGACTCATTTTCCTCTTCACTTCCCCTTCTCAACTTATTGTATTTGGCCTGGTTCTCACTTGAAGAATTCACCTGACATGCATCATACACCCTCTTTTTTTGCTTCATCATAATCTCTACCTCCCTCATCACCCAAGGAGCACTGGCTTTGGTTCCCCTGCTTTTGCCTCTTTTTGGAATGTACCCAGCCTGTACCTGAAACATCTCCTCCTTAAAGATCACCCATTGCTCTGTTACAGTTTGTCCTGTCAGTGTTTAGTTCCATTTTACTCTGGCTAGATCCCCTCTCATCCCATTGAAGTTAGCCCTCCTCCAATTTCAAAGTTCTACTTTAGATTGGTCTATCCCTCTACTCCTCTAGCACTTTTTCCTCATTTAAGCATGTTGCCTTGTCCACCCCTTTTGTGTTGTTTAAAATCCTTGTTCTCTACTGCCCACCCAAGTACTTTGGCAAGTTTCTCAGTGAGATAGCTTCAATACTTTCCTCTTTCAGCCTGTGTACCAAGCAACTTCTCATCCTTGGTGATTTCAACCTCCATTTCAACTCATCATGCTCTCTTTCCTCTGAGCTCACTGCCCTTCTATCCTCCCTTAATCTCTCCCTCCGTATAAACTCACCTACCTATAATCATGGTTAGCTCCTCAACCTCGACAGCTCACACGGCATCACTACTCCAATTGTGTCAATCACAGATAAAGCCATCTCTGATCATTTCCTTGTATCGATCGCCACCCCATCCCCCTTCCCCCACGCAACACCAGTTCCTTCTGTGTGCACCCCTGAAAAATCTCTCCCTTAAGTCACTTACAATAGCGCTTTCAAATTCCCAACTGACTAACATTTGGCCCTCCGTTCACCAAAACATTTCTGCAGCTACCAATCTGCTTAATCACACTCTTACCTCTACCTTCAATGCCCTATCCTCCATTAAAAACATTACTGTCTCTCACCCGGTCATTCCCTCATCTCCGCTCCCTTAAGTCCAAGGGCTGCAGACTTGAATTTAAATGGCAGACAATTGGTATAGTCATTCATTGCCAGATCTGACTGGAATGCAAAGAAAACCCCAGCTTCTTTTCTCAACTATAAACGGTTTTCTTAGACCCCTCTCCCCTGCACCCTCAACTCCAACAAGTGCAAAGAGCGCACGGACTTCATCACTAAAATTGTCACCATTCATTCAGCTGCCTCGACTGCTGCCCTCCTTTCCACTAACCTACTGGGACAAACTTCCTTTAAAGATCCCCCTGCCCTAGCCCTGAATTCACATCTTTCTCCAGTTTCTCTCTTATCTCCACTCATGCCCTCTCCAACCTCATCTTGTCCATGAGATCCAGCTCTTGCTCCCTCACCCCGATTCCCACTAACTGCTGACCATCCAACTTTCCATTTCTGGTCCACACATTAGTCAATATTGTTAATGACTTCCTCCCCTCAAGAACTGTGCCTTCCCCTTCAAATCTGCCCTACTCCACAAACCCGTTACTCCTTTAAAAAACCTACCCTTGACCCTTTGGTTGTCATAAACTACTGTTCCATCGCCAACCTCCCTTTCCTCTCCAAAGTCCTTGAACACATTGTCACAAATTATATGCTGTATGACTGTGGTAAACTATCCGTCCTCATCCTTCTCAACTGTTAAAAGCCTTTGACACGGTTGACCACACCATCCTTCTCCAATGCCTCACTCAACTGGGTGGGACTGCACACACCTGGTTCGATTCTTATCTGTCTAATCGTAGCCGGAGAATCACCTAACAAGGCTTGCCTTTGCACTCCTGCACCATTACCTCTGGTGACCCCAAGGATCTATCTTTGGCCCCTTCCTATTTCTCATCTACATGCTACCCCTCAATGATATCATCTGAAAACTCAACATCAAGTTCCACATCTATATTGAGAACACTGAGCTCTACCTCAGCACCACCTCTCTCCACTCCTTCATTACCTCTGGCTTGTCATGTTGCTTGTCCAATATTCAGTCCGGGATGAACAACAATTCCCCCAACTAAAAATTGGGAAGACTGAAGCCAACATACTTTGTTCCCTAGCCACCATCGCCATCTCTCTCCCTGGTGTTATGAAAGTGCTTCTATTTTTAAATTTTTTTTTTAAGAATTCTAGTATTTTAGAATTATGGACATTGGCTTATTCGGAAAAACTGAAAAGATTCCATGGATGCGTTTTTTTTTACAAGAGTCACTGAGAGATCTTGTTTGAAAACAAACCTTTACTGGATGTCACATGCCTTAGGCTCAATAAACAACAGAAACCTTGGTGACCTGGGGAAGAAGTTTACAGAGAAGTGACATGCCAAGATTTATAGTGGTCAGGAGGTTTCACTTTTGGGATATTGTTTTGGTTCATTTGGGGGTGGACAGTGTTGAAAGCAGTTGTGTTTGTAGTCTGCTAAAAAAACACACAACTCCTCTTTCTCTACCTCTTCAGAAAACCCTGCAAACCCAGTGTGTGAAAGTTAAAGCTTCTGATGCCACATTTCTCCTGAGAAGCACCTGGAAAGTCTGCCAGATTACTTTTCGATGCCACCTGAAAAGAACTGCTCCAGAAAAGATCCCAGTGACCAGTCTACATGTACCCGGATGCCAAACTGCATGCCATTTTTGGGACACAACATATCTTATCCATTTCCATCAAGAATTAACAAGTATTTGGTCAAAGTAAAAGACCTCTGCAAACAGAATTTTTTTTTAACCAATGTGTGTGTGATGGGCATTTAAAAAGGGAATTTTCATATTTCAATCTGTGTGTTAATGCTTTGTTTTGTTACTGGATAAGTCTTGTTTTATAATAAACTGATAATTTTGTTGTTTATTAAAGATACCTGGTTAGTGTATTTTTTTTCTGGGATAAAGAGTAGAACATATGGTTGACCATATCGGTAACTAGGTAAACGTTTAAATATATGTTGTGACCTGTGGAAAAATGAAACTAGAGAAAGACAGTGCACTGCACCCACCTCAGTTGTAACAGTAGTAACTCTGTGCGGCTGAATCAGACCATTCTCAATCTTGGTGACCTATTTGACCCCAAAATGAGTTTCTGACCATGTATCTGCTCCATCACTAAGATCACCGACTTCCATTTCTGTATTGGCACTTGTCTTTGCCCCGCCTCAGTTCATAGAATAATAGAATGAATACAGCACAGAAGGAAGCCGGGCTGTCGAGTCCATGCCAGCTCGCTGCAAGAGTAATTTAGCTAGTCCCACTCCCCACCCTTTCTCCGTAGCCCTGCAAATATTTTCCCTTCAAGTGCTTATCCAATTCCTCTTTTGAGATCCATGATTGAATGTACCTCCACCACACTCTCAGTTTGTGCATTCCAGATCCTAGCCACTTGTTGCGTAAAAAAACTTTTGCTCATGTTGCCTTTGGTTCTTTTGCCAATCACCTTAAATCAGTACCCTCTGGTTCTCGACCCTTCCCCCCCATGGGAACAGTTTCTCTCTATCTACTCTGTCTAGACCCCTCATGATTTTGAACACCTCTATAAAATCTCCTCTCAACCTTCTCTTCTCTAAGAACAACCCCAGCTTTTCCAATCTATCCACGTAACTGAAGTCCCTCATCCCTGGAACGATACTCGTAAATCTTTTCTGCACCCTCTCTAAAGCCTAATGTCCGTCCTAGAGTGTGGTGCCCAGTATTGGACATAATACGCCAGTTTAGGTTGATCCAACGTTTTATAAAGGCTCATCATAACTTCCTTGCTGTTGTACTCTATGCCCCTTTTCATAATGTTTAGGATTCCGTATGTCTTTTTAAACACTTTTTCAACCTGCCCTGCCATCTTCAATGATTTATGCACATATACTGCAGATCTCTCTGTTCCTGTGCCACTTTTAGAATTTCTCCATCTGTTACTGAAACCCTGATATATGCCTTTGTTTCCTCTAGACCGCCAATGCTCTTCTGGCTGGCCTCCCATCTTTCATCCTACATAAACTTGAGGTCATCCAAAACTCTGCTGCTCATATCCCAACTCACTCATCCCTGTGCTTTCTGACGTACATTGGCTCCCAGTCTGGCAATGCCTCTATTTTAAAATCCTCACCATAGTTTCAAATCACTCCATGATCTTGCCACTCCATATATCTCACCTCCTCCTGCTCTCAAACTCTGTGAGATATCTTGTGTTTCTCTAATTCTAGCCTGTTGTGTCTCCCCGATATTAAAATTGCTTCACCATTGGTAGTGATGACTTCAGCTGTCTGGGGCCTAGGCTCTGGAATTCTCTCCTCAAACCCATCTCTCTCCTTTAGACGCTCCTTAAAACCTACCTTTGTGACCAAGTTCTTGATCATCTTTCCCAATATCTCCGTATGTGGCTCGGTGATTAAAAATGCTCCTGTTGACGTGTCTTGGAATGTTTTACTTTGTTAAAGGTGCTATATAAATGCAAGATCTTGTTGAGAATACTTTTAAAGGTAGGGAGAAAGATACAGAATGATACAATTCAAGACTTTAGCACTGATGGCGGAGAGAAGGGAGATTGCTTTAATAATACCATCCTGAATATTTGTTTGCAGCAGAATTGATGAGGCAGGAGGATATTATCAAGGTGCACACGCAGTTGAAAATGGCTAGGTTAGCCTGGAGGTGGCGCTGTGGTGTTATTTAAGAGGAGCTTGACAAGAGTAGCATGGCAGTAGCAGCAAGGAATTAAATAACTACAATTTTATTAGTTGGCTCACTTTATAGAACAATTTAATGGTGCTCCTGTAAGAGCCGAGCTGCCAGTGTTTAAGTTTTTTTTTGTTAAGAGATCAATTTATCATTAATAGTTAGAACATAAATTTACATACAGAAACAGATTGGAACTGATAGTAAAAATAAATGTATTATTCTCATTTATTTAAATCAGTGACTAGTCAGAATCAGCAGACCTCAGTTCTCTTTTCTCTAATTCCATTTTCTTCTATATTTGGAACTTTTTCCTTAGCTTTGATTTCTTTCACATTTTTCCTGCTCTCTTCAAATCTTTAGATTTACTTTCTCCAAAAGGCCTATTTTTGTGTTAGGAGAGTGGGACAGCCCATGCCCAATATCCCAAGTGATCATGCTACAGGAGACATAGAAGGGATGGGGGTTAGGATTAGGTAATGCGCTCTCCTTACTATCTTGACCAAAATGTACTTCAAATATAAGGTAGCACTTTGATTGACAGGCATGCCTATCACATCTTTCCAGTGACAAGTTACAATTTTTTTCTCATGAAAAATGTGCCATCTTTCTGTATTTATCACTGGAGAATAACCTCAGCTCTACTCATTGCAATGGGTTAACAGTCTCTCTCTGTGTCTCTCCAAAAACAAAATTTAACTTTGGCTTATTACCTGGGACATAAGATATGTAACATCTTGTTAGGAAGAGAGCGTTTCATTATCAGTGTTCTTTGTGTAACTTTACACCACTTCAAAATGCACTACACAGAACACGATAAATGAGACAACTAAAAAATTTCAATTACAAAAATGCAAGTACAACTGTTACCATTGAAAACGGGCCTCCATCTTCATATTTTTGTTTTATGGTGCTATTTTCCATTTTTTTTAAATGATCAAATAGGAGCATAGGAGTCAGTCATTAAGCCCCTCAACTCTGTTCCACCATTCAATTAGATTATGGCTGATCTTAACTTCATCTACTCACTTTGTTTCCCTAATCCTTAATTGCCTAAACCTTTGCCTAACAAAAAATTATCAATGACAGTTTTGAAATTTTCAATTCACCTTACCTGCAACAGTATTTTTTTTGGTGGGGGTGGGGGGGGGAAATAAAAGAGATTTTCAGATTTCCATTAGGGTTTCTTGACATCACCACTGAACAGCCAAGCTCCAATTTTAACGTTATGCCTCCTTGTACTGGACTCCCCCATGAGAGAAAATAGTTGCTCTCTGCCTACCCTACCCACTCCTTTAATCACCTCAAAAAGATAACCCTTTAATCTTCTATATTCTAGTCTAAGCAAACTATCCTCATAATTTAAGCCTTTTAGCCCCAGTATCATTCAGATGAATCTGCACTGCAACTCCATCCCCATCCCAAGACCAATACATCCCTCCTGATATAGTGCCCAGAACTGAATACAGTATTACAGATTGGGTCTAACCAGAGCTTTGTTCAGCTGTAACATTAAGTTCCACTGCTTTATATTCCAATCCCCTTGAGATAATGGCCAATGTTAAAGTAACCTTAATCTTTTGCATACCTGTCCACTAGCTTTTCCTGATTTCTGTACTTGGACTCCTAACTCCCTCTAGCTTGTCAACATTTAGAGAATACTCTGATCTTTCTGTCTTCGGCTCAAAGTGAATGACTCACACTTTCCCTGCATTGAACTCCATCTCCAATATCATCCACAGCCTTGGGTTTAACTTTGGTATGTACACTGATGACCCCTAGTTCTTTCTTTTCACTACTTTTCTCAACCCCTCCATTGTTTCTATGCCATCATGTTGTTTGGCATTCAGTCATAAATTTCTGCCAGCGAAAAGCTACAGATCGAAATCATCTTTGGCCAACACTCTGCACCCTCACCACCAACTCCATCCCACTCTCTGGCCACTGCTTCAGGCTGAAATGGAGTGTTCACAACCTCAGTATCCAGTTTGATCGCAAGCTAAGCTTCTAAAGCCCTATCCTTTCTATTACAAATGTCTTACCAGTTTTGCCACTCATTTACTCCACCAATCTCAGTTTGCAACTTTCTGCTTGCACCTACACTATTTACAGCGCCACCTAACTAGCGTTGTCAGTAGACTAGATACACCGTTTTCTATTCCTTCATCCAAGTTATTTATAAATATAGAGAATAGCTGAGGCCCTAGTACAGATCCCTGTGGGACACCATCAGTCACATCAAACCAACCATCAGAATGAGCAGACCTCCAGTTGTTGCCATTGGTACTTTTTTTTTAAATTTTCATCCGACATACCACCCTGCTTCCAGCTACAAAAAGGACAGTAATGAGATGGAACACATGCAGGTTTAGGTGGCAGACAGGTTGAGGTAGGAGAAATGGCAAACAAGGTTACCGGAATGGAAGTAGACAACCTTTGCCTGACAGCATAGAAACAATGGAAGGGCTGAGAAAAGTAGTGGAAAGATAGAACTAGGATCATCAGCATACATATCAAAGCTAAACCCAAGGCTGTAGATGAAATTACCAATGGGCAGTAAGTGGAAGTGGAAAGGGCCTAGGATGGATCCTTGAGGGACACTGGGGTGACAGTGCAACAGTGGAGAGAAACAACAGATAGAGATACTCTGGCTACCATTGGAAAGGTAAGAATGGGACGAAACAAGGGTAATCCAAACAAGCTGGACACAAAGAGAGGTTTTGCAGGAGGATGATGTGGATAGCCATACCGCTGGCTGCTGAGTGGTCAACGAATGATACCACCACATGGTGACAGTGTTACAACCAGGCAAGAAAGGTGTCTAGGGGTCTGTTACTGTCTTCACCCGGTCTTATTGTAACAGGGTATTATTTTCAAACATACTGTGTTTTGAGCTCCCCTTTGTGAATCCTTGTTCACAGTTTTCCAATTATAAGGCAAAGAAATGAGCACAAACAGGCTTTCTTCGGTTTAAAAGAGAAAAGAGAAATTTATTAAAACTTAAACTTAACTCTAATTCGGTTGACGTCTACGGATATACCACGTGCCCATGCTAGCATGCACACATGCAGATAGGGACAGAAAAGAGAGGAAAATATAAGGTGAAAGGTTTGAGGCAGTCTCTGAAGGGGGTTTCTGGTTACTGTTTCTGTGGTTCCAGCTCGCTGTAGAGTCTTTGATTATAGGCAGCTCTTACTTTTTGTTAGTATTCTTCTTAAAGCTTGTTCAACGTGGGAGACTTTTCTCTGAGGTTCTCATGTCCTCAATGGTTTCTGAAGCTGGTGTGAGCAAGAGGAGAGCAGAGAGGAGAGAGATGTTCTGATCACAAATTCCCTGTTGGAAGTTCAAAATCAAAAACTCCAAGTCAGACAAGTGACCAAAACTGGTCTGACCACTTCTTCTGCGTATTCAGCCATCTTAGTTGTTAACCTGGAATGCTTCAACGTCTGGTAATCAAAAGTCCATTGTTGGTTGAATGTATCAGGGCATGGCCCTTTGTCCCTTGTTCCAACACTGTCTGTTAATATGCAAATGTCTTTCCAGTCAGGGGCTTGCAATTTTAAGTTTTAATGTTCATGTGGTGAAATAATGTGTGCCTCAGTCTTGGCAGCTGGGGGGCTTGCCTGACAACAGTCATACAGAATGTAATTTGTAATATTAGTTAGGACCATTTAGTTGCAGTGGGATGGGCTGGAAATCTGATAGATGGATTCAAACATGAAATAGTGGAAGAACTGAGCAAGGATCTGGGAGGTGACAATACATTGAACTACTTTGGAAAGGACAGGGAAATTGAAGATGGAGGGAGCAAATGGCAAAGAGAGAAATCAAAAATAGGAGTTTTGAAGAGGAATGATGAAAGCAGTTTTGAATCTGAGGGAGACAGTATCTGAGGAAAGGGAACTATTTACAATATTAGTTAACATGGGAACCAGGAGTGAAGCTGAGTGATTATATTAGTGGGAGCAGGTTGTAGGTCCCATGAATGGGATGAGCTTGGATATTTGAGAAGAAATTTGGGGTAGAGGAGGAATGACACAGACACTAGACTGAGGGGGGTTCTGCACTAGGATGAAGGGGATGAGAGAGGTTTGGCTTGGAGTGGAAAGCAGCAAAGAAACTTGAATGACAAGAAGGTGGAGACAATCCAAAGAAATCCATGATCAAATTAAATAGGAATACATTACTATTATGGAGACTTCAGCGCCACAATAACTTGGGGGAGCTTTTTATTAGCATTCCTAGAGAACCTCAACCCAAACAAACAAGCTACTTGGAGATTAAGTGCCCCAGAAAACCAGGAAGTTGCTGTCGAAACCTCAATTCAAAAATTAACCTTGGTAAGGCCCAGAATCTACACAATGTGACACCCACGAGCTTGACTTACTTTGAGAGAAAAATAATTTACCACTATAATGTAGAAACTGTTTCCATTTTTTATGTATAGTTGAAGTTAACTTCTCAAAGGTCAGGATTTGGAACCCAGCATATTTAGAGGTGGTGTGTGAGCCATGGAAAGTTAAACCAATTTATTTTGGCATTATGAGCAATAATCAAGTGAGATTTTTCTTAACATATTAATTGCAACAAAGTTGGAAAATATTGGAACTCAAAGCAGAATCCATAAAACACAATAACTTTCACCACCTCAAAATGCTGATCAGCAGTTTAAAAAAGTTTGAAAAGAAATAAAATCACAAAAAACAAAGAATCAGACACATCTGCAACAATGGAGACTAAATTTTACTTTCTACTAAATCTCTAGACTAATAGCTCTGCAATACTAGTTCTCCCTCTTGCTTTTAGTTAGTTATTCATCTATTACTTTCTCCATTCCCCATTTAGCTGTCTCCCCACACCATGTACTATACACAACCAAGAGTGGACGTGGAATCTTGCTCCAAAGCCTCTGAAAATCCCACTAGTAGAATATGCACAAACAGGGCCTACAGCACGTCATCCTCTGATATTCCCTCCCTACAGGGACTCGCCCCATTGAGAACTAAGAGTTGTAAAAAATGCACATGCTTCATCTCTGTGGAACAGATGTTGCTTCAGTGCACTGTGTCAGCCATAGAATAAAAGGTCACATAGACTCTAAACATTAACTCTGTTTCTTTCTCCACAGATGTTGCCTGACCTGCTGAGTATTTCCAGCATTTTCTGTTTTTGTTTCAGATTTCCAGCATTCGCAGCATCTTGCTTTTGTACTGACACAGAGGCTTGTGGGAGAAATAAGTTGTTTCATTTTAAAATTGAGCATACAATGCAAATCCAGAATAAAAATAAATCTTTGAAAAGAGAATTGGACATATACTTGAAAACGAAAAATTTGCAGGTCTATGAGGAAAGAGGGGAAGTGCGACTAATTGGATAGCTCTTTCAAAGACTGGTGCAGGCATGATGGACCAATGGCCTCCTTCCGTGCTGTATGATTCTATGTAAGAACTACAGGCCAGGCATTACAACACAATGTGGATTACCTACTCTGCTTCAAGATGCTGTGTAACATCAAGAGTTCTGTACTGGTGCACTATCAACTAACACAAATAGCCAAGAGGGAAGACTGCTGCTATTTAAAACAAAATCTTAAAAGTCATGCATAGATACAGCTTTTATGATTTCACTATAAATTGCAAACAGCAGAAATCTTTACCACACCCCCCCCCATCCTTTGGTGAAAACGTTATTTGTAATGGTATTGAACGTAAACCAAGTGAGGCATGTATATCAAGTCCTTTATTCACAACATTTTCAGCAATGCATTAGCTTCTCCCTAAACAGGTACTTAGCTTTAAATGTGCACAGCACCTCAGAAACAGGCCAGAGCTTGCCTTGATGACCCTTCATGTTTCATACATACATCATAGCCATTATCTACTTCTGAAAGTAAACTAAAATAAGACAAGTATTTCCAGAAAATGAAAAACTCATGAAAAACTATTATATGCACCAAATATTGAAAAGAACGATGAAACTAGAATGTCTTTTGCATTTAAAGAATAAAACCAATTTTTTGGTTTTTAAATCAAAAAACAAAACATTTGGTAAACATCATTTAAAGTCTCCTCTTCTGTGTGCTTATGTACAACACTGAAAGAAAAAGAAAAAAATTTAAAGATTTGTTAGTTTAAGATAAATAAATACAAGTTAGTGTCTATTAATTAATAGAGAGACCAGTACTGTGGTTAACTCAAGGACCAGAGGAAACAAAATAACTTCACAAACTGAAGAAATCCACATATTCCAGCCATGTCTTCTAAAGTGTCAATGGCAGCCTACCAATGAAAAGGCGACATTGTGACAAATTTACTGCATTCACTATACTAGTTTAAAAATTAAATGCTCTGTCGCTGAGTGAGCTGATTGGTATGTTGGAGATGAGAAAAACAATGAAGAAGACATGAGTCAAGACTGGTTTCACACATTTTGCTGAGGGAGGTGTTTAAACAAGTATTACTTTGGAAAGAGATAAACAGACTGGTTAAGCTGCCAGAATAGTATGAAATTTATCAGACTCTCTTAGTCTAGAAAGATCCCAGAACCCACCTTTATTTTACAAATAAAATTTGTATTATTGGATAGTTTGTTAAGAGTTACTTCTCACATGTTCCAAAGTCCTTAATTAGGACATCAGAGCAGCACAGTACATTAGGCAGGTAGCATGCTTGTTAAATTAAAAAAACTGAGGAGAATTTAATTAGTGGTTATGGACATTTTGAATGCTTTAGATACTTTGATTTAAAATTGCAAATGGAATGCACAATTAGAGGGAAAACTTCTTAACAAAAACACAGCATCACTGGCAGATACTGAAGGGGAAGATGTCAGTAGCCCAGTGACACAAGCAAGCATGCGCCGTTAGGACATATCTCCAAATGTTTCAATCTCACTGAAAAACCAAAAGAAAAATACAAGCTCCCCAAATGATTCAACAGATATTAAACTTCATTGTGTGACAAAGGAAAATATCCAGGAATCAGATCAGGTAAAGTGGCATTTGTGGATCAGTGCGTATATGCATTCAAAGCTCACAATTGTTGCCACAGCAAATCTACCAAGATCACAGCAATATCATATTTAAAAACATCTTATTTTTCTTTGATAAAGAGGAAGAGACAGAATGAGAAAGAAACAAAACAGATAATAAGAAAAATTGGGAGTCACAGAGCAAGAGCGCGAGGAAGACCTGCTCGCACGCACATCCACATACAAGCAGAATGACAATTACAGGAAGAGAATTTTTTCAAAAGCCAGAATTAACACCATAGCAGTTTTATAATCTAATATAACGCAGAGAGAATTTTCAGATTTTATTAGAAAGGGAAAAAAGTCAAATTTACCATTGTTGCCTCGAATAAACGCATCTCCGTACTTGTTCTTAAGTTGACCATTTACATATTCTTCTGTTTGTTCCAATGCTATATTCATATACCCATCCAGACAAGCCAAAACACCTGGCAAAAATGAGACAGGCGCAATTATAATATATTACAACCCAGTACCAGAATGTTCAATGGGATTGGTTACAATACTGATTTATACAACCTGGTAACAGTTACAACACGTAAGAACTAAAAGTGGATTTGACAGCACAATAAATGTTTGCCACAACCTATAGACCTCACTGAGTGACAATGGATAGCAATAAAAGAATACCATCCCTTATATTACACAAAAATAAAAACATACAATAAAAAGATACAATACTCCCTAAAATTGACTGTTAAAATTGAACGAATTTCCATTTTGAAATGGAAGATTACTAGTTTTATCTGACACTTGGGCTGAGGGAGAATTTATCCCTTCATTAGTTAAAACATCCTACCTAAGTGAGAAGTTCCTTATATTCAGTGAGGAAGGTGAGGAGGGAAAGAGGAAGAGGAAAAAAAAACAAAAGAAAAACAACAACATCCACCTTTAGTTTGACAAGCCTCCAGTTAGTTAATAGAACAGTATGAGGAACAGATGCTGAAATGCTTTACCACTGTAGGCAAAGGAAGCTATTTATAGGCATGAAAATCTAGTACTGAAACACGGGGATTTTGATTTATTTGGTAAAGTGGAAAACAGCCTCAGTTTTTATATACAACATGCATCAGAAAAAGCAGCAGTACAAACATTACAATTGTTCTGAGCAGCAAGAACTCTGGTGGTCTGAAGGTAATTAGATTAAGCTTATTTCTTCTCTTAAAAGACGTGTCCATAAAACTGGCCTGTTTACTCTAGCACTTAAGAATCTAAGTGGGCCAATATGTATTACCTCGATAATCAACACCCGAGTTCAGTTTGACCACCACTGGTCTTCCTATGATTTGTTTTAGAAAATCGCTGGGTGTTTGCTTTCGCAGACTCATTCTGTAGCCTTCAGCTGATACACCTACACAAGAAAAGAGACATGTCCTCAATAACATGACTAGTGCAAATAATTTACATCGTACTTTTCAAAGAACTGACAAATGTTTCGGCACATTTGCAACCTGTGGCCAAGAGCGGGGGGACAGAGGACTGGATTTTATAAAAGCAAAATACTGCGGATGCTGGAAAACTGAAATAAAAACAAGAAATGCTGGAAATACTCAGCAACTCTGGCAGCATCTGTGGATTTTGTTCCCAGCCCGACATAGAGTTCCATGGCAGGGCAGGAAGAATCAGAGCAGCAGCCACAGAACTAGAAGGGGCATCACCCCTTCACGCCACCTCTGGAATGTTACCAGCAGTGAGGCGGGGGGGGGGGTGGCCTCCGCCAAGCGAGGAGGATGCCTTGGAGATTAGGCACCTTCCTTGGCTGGGGGGGGGGGGGGGGGTGGGGTGGTCACTCCTTCATGGGCAATTTGTGGCCCACAGAGGACCCACCCCGGGAACACTGTAGCCCCCAGGACCCACCTCCCACTGGACCGAACACCCAACCCCACTTCCCCGGAGCCTTTTGGACCAGCCCCAGTGACCCCGCCTACCCTACCTCAGGTCCGGGGTTCCAACGTTCGGCCTGGGTCCAAGGCCTCCGCAGTACCGGCAGTGGCTGCCTCTCCCGGTGGCGCTGCCAATACTGTTGAGCTGCTGGCCCTCTGATTGGCCGGCAGCTCTTGGTGGCAGAATCCACATCCCTATTAAGTGTTTAAAGGGACGGGGATCCCGCCTCCTTAAATTTTGACCCCAAAAGACCAGAGGATCAGTCTGGGGGTCAGAAAAAATGCAGAGGCAGGGTTCCCCCTGAATTTTTAGCCTGGCGCCGGGATCCCCACCTCCTGCATAAAATCCAGCCCAGACAGACAGAATGAGTGGAAGACAAGCAGAAAGTCAGTGGCACACAGACAGAGTGTCAGGTATGGGCAGAGAACTCTTTTTTCCAAAAAACCTCAATTTGAGTTCAGTAGTTTA
Source organism: Heterodontus francisci (assembly GCF_036365525.1). Lineage (NCBI taxonomy): Eukaryota > Metazoa > Chordata > Chondrichthyes > Heterodontiformes > Heterodontidae > Heterodontus > Heterodontus francisci. Next base: position 46,778 of record NW_027141652.1, on the reverse strand, counting down.
ACATGACGCAGAAAAAACTTGAGTACTTTTAGGAAAAGATTAAAGTCAACTTAATTTGTTATTTTAAGGCCAAAGCTCGGCTCAGTGGTAGCACTATCGCCTCAGTCAGAAAGTAATGGGTTCTAGACCCACACTAGAGACTTGGGCACATTAACTAGGTTGACAGTTCACTGCAGTGCTCAGGGAGTGCTGCGCTGTCAAAGGTGCCATGGTTTAGGTGCAATGTAATCGAGGCCCCATCTGCCTTCTCAAACGGATGCAAAACATCCAATGGCACTACTTTAAGAACGGGGCAATCCTCCTGATGTACTGGCCAACATTTACCCCTCAACCAACATCCCTAAAATAGGTTGTCAGGTCATTTATTTCATAGATGCTCGTGGGATCTTGCTGTGCACCAACTGATGCATGTTTACCTACATTACAACATTGGATAAAGTCCAAAAGTACTTAATTGGTTGTAAAACGCTTCGGGGACATCCTTTTGGACATGAAACATGCAGATCTGTTTTTGCTTCCTTTTGTATTTTTAATTAAAAAAGGGTAGGTTACAGAAAAAGATCTGTAGAAATTGAAACAAAAACAAGAAATGCTGGAACCACTCAGCAGGTCTGGCAGCATCTGTGGAAAGAGAAGCAGAGTTAACGTTTCGGGTCAGTGACCCTTCTTCGGAACTGACAAATATTAGAAAAGTCACAGGTTATAAGCAAGTGAGGTGGGGGTGGGGCAAGAGATAACAAAGGAGAAGGTGCAGATTGGACCAGGCCACATAGCTGACCAAAAGGTCATGGAGCAAAGGCAAACAATATGTTAATGATGTGTTGAAAGACAAAGCATTAGTACAGATTAGCTGTTAATACACTGAATATTGAACAGCAGCAAGTGCAAACCTGAAAAAAAAGTGGGTAAGCAAACGGAACAAACTAAGATGAAATGAAAAAAATGCAAAAAAAAAATTGTAAAAAATGTAAAAAAAAAAGAGAAAAAAAAATAACTAAAAATGGAAGTAAAATGGGGGGCTGTCATGCTCTGAAATTATTGAACTCAATGTTCAGTCCGCCAGGCTGTAGTGTGCCTAATCGGTAGATGAGATGCTGTTCCTCGAGCTTGCGTTGATGTTCACTGGAACATTGCAGCAATCCCAGGACAGAGATGTGAGCATGAGAGCAGGGGGGAGTGTTGAAATGGCAAGCAACCGGAAGCTCAGGGTCCTGCTTGCGGACTGAGCGGAGATGTTCCGCAAAGCGGTCACCCAGTCTGCGCTTGGTCTCCCCAATGTACAGGAAACCACACTGTGAGCAGCGAATACAGTATACTACATTGAAAGAAGTACAAGTAAATCGCTGCTTCACCTGAAAGGAGTGTTTGGGGCCTGGGATAGTGAGGAGAGAGGAGGTAAATGGGCAGGTATTACACCTCCTGCGATTGCAGGGGAAGGTGCCCTGGGACGGGGACGAGGTGGTGGGGGTAATGGAGGAGTGGACCAGGGTGTCGCGGAGGGAACGATCCCTTCAGAATGCTGACAGGGGAAGGGAGGGGAAGCTGCGACTGGTAGTGGCATCATGCTGGAGGTGGCCAAAATGGCGGAGGATGATCCTTTGGATATGGAGGCTGGTGGGATGAAAAGTGAGGACAAGAGGAACCCTGTCACGGTTCTGGGAGGGAGGGGAAGGGGTGAGGGTAGAGGTGCGGGGAATGGGTCGGACACGGTTGAGGGCCCTGTCAACCACAGTGGGGGGAAATCCTCGGTTGAGGAAAAAGGAGATCATATCAGAAGCACCGTCATGGAAGGTAGCATCATCAGAGCAGATGCGTCAGAGACGGAGAAACTGGGAGAATGGAATGGAGTCCTTACATGAGGTAGGGTGTGAAGAAGTGTAGTCGAGGTAGCTGTGGGAGTCGGTGGGCTTATAATGGATATTAGTAGACAACCTATCCCCAGAGATGGAGACAGAGAAGTCGAAGAAGGGAAGGGAAGTGTCAGAGATGGACCATGTAAAGGTGAGAGAAGGGTGGAAATTGGAAGCAAAGTTGATAAAGTTTTCTAGTTCGGGGCGGGTGCAGGAAACGGCACCGATACAGTCATCAATGTACTGGAAAAAGAGTTGGGGGAGGGGACCGGAGTAGGACTGGAACAAAGAATGCTCGACATATCCCACAAAAAGACAGGCATAACTGGGACCCATGCGGGTACCCATAGCGACACCTTTTACTTGAAGGAAATGCATGGAGTTGAAGTAGTTGTTCAATGTGAGAACAAGTTCAGCCAGGCGGAGGAGGGTGGTGGTGGTGGATGGGGACTGGTTGGGCCTCTGTTCCAGGAAGAAGCGGAGAGCCCTCAAACCATCCTGGTGGGGGATGGAGGTGTAGAGCGATTGGACGTCCATAGTGAAGAGGAGGAAACTGGAAATTGTCAAAATGACGTAGGGCGTCAGAAGAGTCACGGATGTAGGTGGGAAGAGACTGGACCAGCGGAGAAAAGATAGAGTCTAGATAGGAAGAAATAAGTTCAGTGGGGCAGGAGCAGGCTGACACAATGGATCAGCCGGGACAGTCCCATTTGTGGATTTTGGGAAGGAGGTAGAAGCGGGCTGTCCGGGGTTGTGGGACTATGAGGTTGGAAGTCGTAGAGGGAAGATCTCCAGAGGAGATGAGGTCAGTGACAGTCCTTTGGACGGTGGCTTGATGTTCGGTGGTGGGGTCATGGTCCAGAGGGAGGTAGGAAGAGGTGTCTGTGAGTTGGCGTTGAGCTTCTGCAAGGTAGAGGTCGGTACGCCATACAACAACAGCACCACCCTTGTCTGCAGGTTTGATGACCATGTCGGGGTTAGACCTGAGAGAACGGAGTGCCTCAAATTCAGAGGGGGACAGGTTAGAGTGAGTGAGGGGGGCAGAGAAATTGAGACGACCAATGTCTCGCCGACAGTTTTCAATGAAGAGATCAAGAGCGGGTAAGAGGCCAGGGGGAGGGGTCCAGGTAGAGGGAGAATGCTGGAGGCAGGTGAATGGGTCTGCTGGTCGGGGGGAGGACTCCTGGTCGAAGAAGTGAGACCGGAGGCGGAGGTGACAGAAGAAGAGCTCAACGTCATGCCGAGTGCGAAATTCATTGAGATGGGGGCGTAAGGGGAATTGTAGAAATTGTACTGAGATGCCAAAGAGCTCAAGTAAGAGGCTCTCCATAATCCAATCCTTTTAACTGTTAGTTTTCAGAGGAACTTAGGTACTCGTACAAGAAACACAGAAAGTTAGCATGCAGGTACAGCAAGCAATTAGGAAGGCAAGGGGATTGGAGTACAAGAACAAGGAAATCTTGCTACAATTGTACAGGGCTTTGGCAAGACGACACCTGGAGCACTGTGTGTAATGTTGGTCTCCTAATTTAAGGGAGAATATACTTGCCTTGGAGGCAGTGCAGCAAAGTTTCTCTTGACTGATTCCTGGGATGAGAGGGTTGTCTTATGAGAAGAGGTTGAGTAGAATGGACCTGTACTCTGGAGTTTAGAAGAATGAGAGGCAATCTCATTGAAACATATAAGATACTGAGGGGGCTTGATAGGGTAGACAGAGGTTGTTTCCCCTGGCTGGAGAATCTAGAACTGAGATAAGGAGGGATTTCTTCACTCAGACGGTTGTGAATCTTTGGAATTCGCTACCTCAGATGGCTGTGGATACTCAGTTGTTGAGAATATTTAAGGCTAATACTGGCAGAGTAGGTTCGAGGGGTTGTATGGCCTACTCCTGCTCCTATTTCTTATGTTCTTAAGCCTGAGAAAAAAAAAATTATAATATGGCAAAGCTTATTCCTTAGGACAAGACAATATGACTCCAACATACTCCTGCAGCTCAAAGATTGCTGCAGAGTTCTGGTCTCCATGTTCCAAAATGTTCATAGACGCACTGGTATAGGTGAAAAAAAGATTCACAAGGAAGACAACTGAGAAAGATATACTTATCAGGAAAAGCTGAATAGGCTTCTCTAGAAAAGAGAAGGCTGAGGGATAACCTGACAGAGGTCTTTAAAGTTATGAAGTGATTTGATGGGTAAATTTAGAGAATATGGGCTGGATTCTCACCGACGAGCTCAAAAAAATGACAGGCCCGCGAAAGAGCCACCGCAATCTTAAGAGTGATGGCTCATTTAAATAGCCAGGGCGCCCCCCTCCCCCCACAATCACGTGGAGGGGGCGGGCTGTCCGTCCATGGCAATAGCGTCAGATGCCTGTGCGCAGTTGCTGACACCATTTTTGAAGGGCAGCCAGCCCTGCCAGGATATTTAAATTTTTAAAGACATATTACCCCCAGAATTATATAAAGTTCCAACGCCCCTTTCCCACCCCCATAACAATTACATGAACTATTTGCCCTTCCCCCCTCCCAAAACACTTACATTTAACACCTGACCTCCACCCCCACACCCCCAAAACTGCACAGTTTAAAGTACAACCCTTCCCACCATCCCCTTCACACGACATTTATTTCACCTTGTTCACCCCCCCCTGCACTGATAAACTTACCCTCTCCCCCCTACCCACCAGTGTCGCGCCTCGTTTCCCCAGACGGGGAACTGAAGGTGCAGGAGTGCTAGGCGACAAGCCCTCTAGATCGCAGGTGAGTATATTTAAATTAATTAATTCGACTGATTTAAATATTCAAATTTCAGTCCTGTTTCCCAACAGCAGTGGGCCGCCACAGAGCCTCGCTGCCGCTGGGAGGATCGGGCCTGGCCCTGCCAGCGTCAAGGTCTGTGGCAGGCCTCATTCAAAGCCATCTTCAGGGCCACCCCCCCCCCCCACACGAATCATGACATTGAGGGCTGCGTAAAATCCAGCACTATACTTCCAATGTGGGCCCATAAATGTAATACAAAAGCAAAATACTGTGGATGCTGAAAATCTGAAACAAAAACAGAAAATGCTAGCAATACTCTGCAGGTCAGGCAGCACCTGCGGAGAGAAAAACAGTTAACGTTTCAGGTCGTCACCACGGATTCGTTTTTCTTTCCAGAGATGCTGCCATAAATATGACTGTCACCAATAAATCCAATAAGGAGTTTAGGAAAAACATCTTTACTCAAAAGTGTGGTTAGAATGTGGAACTCACTACCACAAGGGGGGCAGTTGAGGCAAATAACATGGATGAATTTAAGGGGAAGCTGGTTAACCACGTGAGGGACAATGGGAGGAGGCTCTTCTGGAGCATAAACACGACCAGTTGGGCTGAATGGCCTGTTTCTGTGCTGCAGACTCAATGTAATTGTATACAAAATAATTATAGGATTCTTACACTAATGATTACATATTAAGATCAGTCTCTTTATACCAACAGGTACCTTTGTAGAAAAGATGAATGTAAGTAAAATGGATTGAGTTCACCAGGCCCCAGTAACAGCTCCGATATAAACTTCACAAAGGCACTTACAAGCATCACAGCTTCTCTATGCAGGCCTCAGGTACTTGCCGCAACCCCGAGCGAGCAAATGCCGCACACTTACAACTCACTAACTGTCCGATTCGAACGTGGCCCGGACGATTCCAAACCCTCCTTCACCCAATCCGCCAATCAATTCGAACGTGGCCCGGACGATTCCAAACCCTCCTTCACCCAATCCGCCAATCAATTCGAACGTGGCCCGGACGATTCCAAACCCTCCTTCACCCAATCCGTCAATCAATTCGAACGTGGCCCGGACGATTCCAAACCCTCCTTCACCCAATCCGCCAATCAATTCGAACGTGGCCCGGACGATTCCAAACCCTCCTTCACCCAATCCGCCAATCAATTCGAACGTGGCCCGAACGATTCCAAACGCCTTCACACAATGCACCAATCGCGTGCGTAAACGCGCCCCCCTCCTGCGTGTCATCGCTACGGAAGCCTCGCTGGAAAAGAATTCGAAAAAAAGTCGATTCAAAGAGTAAGGTTCAGGTTTTGATGTGTGAAGATACCGGAATTGCATTGTGCTGCATTGTGTGAAAATAAATGTAACTTAGGAAAATTGCTGATAACTTTTTGCCGAGAATGTTTCGATAAAACTTAAGGTCATGACATTTCCGTCTCTATACCCGGCTGGCCTCCAATGGCATAATAAAAAGGAACCGTAAAATGTTGGAAATCTTAAATAAAAAAAGAGACAAGAAATACACAGATCTATGTATTGCCAGCATTTTTTACTTTTATTTCTTATGGCATAAACTTAATGGCCCAGAATTTACCGGTAAAATAACAGCGAGTTTAATGTGCCTGCAGTTATTAGTGTATAAAATACAGTAATTAGGGCAGAGATACACATGATGGGGGTGTTAATGGTGAAGTCATTACCCATCTGAAATTGACGGCACCTTCAGGATGTGGGACATGTGCAATTAGTGCAGAAATGCTCAAGTAACAGTCTGTCAGTCACTGCCACAACAGGCTGCTCAGTGCCCCCCCCCCCCCCCCCCCAACACAATTCCCAACAACAGATCCATTGTCAGAAACCCCATAAAAACTTATAACTTGGCCAGAATTGTTTGGTGTAGGCAGCAGTCCCACCGCTATTGTTGAAAGTGGGGGAAGATCCCACATTGGCAGGCGATGGGACCTGGGACACATTCTGCCTGTTGCAGCCAATTAAGTAACAAAACAAAAAGTGCTGATGAAGGGTCACAGACCTGAAACATTAACTTTGTTTCTCTCTTCACAGATGCTGCCAGACCTGCTGAGTATTTCCAGCACTTTTTATTTTGTTTCAGATTTGCAGCATCTACAGTATTTTGCTTTTATTTTAGCAGCCAGTTAAATGGCTGCCGCCGGGCCTGCAGAGAGCTAGCAGCTCAGCAGCCTCAGCAGTGGCACCGCGAGCCACCCAATGCCTTCCCGCCCCATTTTGCCTGCCTGTCCGCAAAGGACTGGTAAAATTCAGCCCCTTGATCAATCAGGTGTAACTGAGTTTTTTACAGCGATGTGATTAATAAAATTTGATGAACAATGGAACTGGTTCTGAAATTTTATTTTATAATTGCAGAGTGCTGTTAAATGATTAGTAGTTTTTTTTCAGCTAAATTAAATTCTTTCTAAAAATGTTTTTTCTTCCAGAATACTTTACCTTTTACCTTTACCCCAGGTATATGTCTCAATGCTTAATGTGTTCTACAAAAAAAAAATTAATAGTTATTTCATTTTAGGGCTTTTAGTTTCTTTGGGGGGGTGGGGGGGGGGGGGGGGTCTGTGAAAATCCTTTAATGTGATTGGCTGCTTGGACAGACTGGTGACATCACTGGAGCTCCACACTGGGAATGCCCCAGTAAAGAATGCTGCAATCAGTTGCAACACCACTGCATGGCAATAGAGGTGATAGAGGTGAAATTCTCACCAGGGAGATCACTTGGTCTCTCAGTGAGACTTACATCGTGGTCAGCGGCGAGTGCCCTTGCTGCTCCACGAACCACAAACTCCAGGCCGTTAAGTTGCGAATCACCACAAATGGCTGGATGATTTGCACCGCTCCACCATTAACCCCGTAAAAATTGGAGCTTGTCATCACGGACAGAGGGTAAGCATCCTCAACGTGACAGAGCAACAGTGGCTCAGGAGGCTCAGGTTTTTCAAGCAGACCATTGAAGACATCTGCAGCCTTCTAGAACATAAGAAATAGGAGCAGGAGTAGGCTATTCGATCCCTCAAGCCTGCCCCGCCATTCAATAAGATCATGGCTGATCTGCCCCAGACCTCAACTCCTCTTTTGTGCCAACTCCTCACAGCCCTCAGCTCCCCGAAATTTCAAAAATCTATCTATCTCCTCTTTAAATACTTTCAGTGATCTAACCTTCACAACTAACCTCCACAATGGGCGGCACAGTGGCGCAGTGGTTAGCACCGCAGCCTCACAGCTCCAGCGACCCAGGTTCAATTCTGGGTACTGCCTGTGCGGAATTTGCAAGTTCTCCCTGTGTCTGCGTGGGTTTCCTCCGGGTGCTCCGGTTTCCTCCCACATGCCAAAGACTTGCAGGTTGATAGGTAAATTGGGCATTATAAATTGCCCCTAGTATAGGTAGGTGGTAGGGAAATATAGGGACAGGTGGGGATGTGGTAGGAATATGGAATTAAGAACAAAGAAAATTACAGCACAGGAACAGGCCCTTCGGCCCTCCAAGCCTATGCCGCTCCAAATCCTCTATCTAAACCTGTCGCCTATTTTCTAAGGGTCTGTATCTCTTTACTTCCTGCCCATTCATGTATCTATCTAGATACATCTTAAAAGACGCTATCGTGCCCGCGTCTACCACCTCCGCTGGTAATGCGTTCCATGCACCCACCACCCTCTGCGTAAAGAACTTTCCACGCATATCCCCCCTAAACTTTTCCCCTTTCACTTTGAACTCGTGTCCCCTTGTAATTGAATCCCCCAGTCTGGGAAAAAGCTTCTTGCTATCCACCCTGTCTATACCTCTCATGATTTTGTACACCTCAATCAGGTCCCCCCTCAACCTCCGTCTTTCTAATGAAAATAATCCTAATCTACTCAACCTCTCTTCATAGCTAGCACCCTCCATACCAGGCAACATCCGGGTGAACCTCCTCTGCACCCTCTCCAAAGCATCCACATCCTTTTGGTAATGTGGCGACCAGAACTGCACGCAGTATTCCAAATGTGGCCGAACCAAAGTCCTATACAACTGTAACATGACCTGCCAACTCTTGTACTCAATACCCCGTCCGATGAAGGAAAGCATGCCGTATGCCTTCTTGACCACTCTATTGACCTGCGTTGCCACCTTCAGGGAACAATGGACCTGAACACCCAAATCTCTCTGTACATCAATTTTCCCCAGGACTTTTCCATTTACTGTATAATTCACTCTTGAATTGGATCTTCCAAAATGCATCACCTCGCATTTGCCCTGATTGAACTCCATCTGCCATTTCTCTGCCCAACTCTCCAGTCTATCTATATTCTGCTGTATTCTCTGACAGTCCCCTTCACTATCTGCTACTCCACCAATCTTAGTGTCGTCTGCAAACTTGCTAATCAGTCCACCTATACTTTCCTCCAAATCATTTATGTGTAGGATTAGTATAAATGGGTGGTTGATGGTCGGCACAGACTCGGTGGGCCGAAGGGCCTGTTTCAGTGCTGTATCTCTAAATAAAAACTCTCTGGGGTAGAGAATTCCAGACATTCACTACCCTCTGAGAGAAGAAATTCCTTTGCATCTCAGTTTTAAATGAGTGTCCCCTTATTCTGTAACTATGTCCCCTAGTTCAAGATTCCCCCACTAGTGGAAACATCTTCTCAACACCTACCCTGTCAAGCCCCCTCAGAATCTTGCATGTTTCAATAAGATCACCCCTCATTCTTCTAAACGCTAATGAATAAAGGCTTAACTTGTTCAGCTGTTCTTGATACGTCAACCCCTTCACCCCAGGAATCAGCCTAGTCCATCTCTTTTGAACTGCCTCCAATGCCAGTATATCCTTCCTTAAATACGGGGACCAAAACTGTACACAGTACTCCAGGTGTGGTCTCACCAACACCCTGTACAGTTGTAACAAGATTCCTGATTTTTAAACTCCAACCCCCCTAGCAATAAAGGCCAAAATTCCATTTGCCTTCTTAATTAATTGCTGCACCTGCATGCTAACTTTTTATGTTTCATGCACAAGAACACCCAGATCCCTCTGTGCTGCACTCTTTTGGAGTCTCTCTCCATTTAAATAATAGTCTGCCTTTTGATTCTTCCTACCAAAGTGCATGACCTCATACTTCCCTACATTAAACTCTCCGTCTGCCAACTTTTTGCCCACTCACTCAACCTATCTATATCCCCTTGCAGATTCCTTATGTCCTCATCACTCCCACCTATTTTTGTATCGTCAGCAAATTTGGAATATATTACACTCTGCTCCCTCCTCCAAGTCATTAATATAGATAGTAAATAAGTGAGGCCCTAGGACTGATCCTTGTGGCACTCCACTAGTTACGTCTTTCCAAGCTGAAAAAGACCCATTAATCCCAACTCTCTGTCTTCTGTGAGTTAACCAATCCTCAATCCATGCAAATACATTACCCCCAATACCGTGAGCTCCTATCTTGTGCAATAATCTTTTATGTGGCACCTTATCGAATGCCTTCTGGAAATCCAAATACACTACATCTACTGGTTCCCCTTTATCAACTCTGCTTGTTATATCTTCAAAGAACTCCAGTAAATTTGTCAAACATTATTTCCCTTTCACAAAACCATGTTGACTCTGTTTGATTGCGTTAAGCTTTTCTAAATGTCCTGCTATTTCTTCCTTAATAATGGACTCTAGCATTTTCCCAACAACCGATGTTAGGCTGACTGGCCTATAGTTTCCTGCTTTTTGTCTCCCTCTTTTCTTGAACAGGGGTGTCACATTAGCGGTTTTCCAATCCACTGGGACCCTCCTGGAATCCAGTGAGTTCTGGAATATTTCGACCAATGCCTCCACTATCTCTGCAGCCACTTCCTGGAACAAGACATCTTTCCAACAGGGTCAGTTAGGCATGCATTGCCAGCTGTCATCAAGGTCACCACAGCCCTTAATTTCTTCTCCTCTGGCTCCTTCCAGGGATCTGCTGGTGACATCTGCAGGATTCCACAATCTGCTGCCTACAAGTGCATCACCCAGGTCACCTGTGCCTTGTTTTCCATGGCTACCAAATATGTCAACTTTGCCATTGATATGAGGCCAGTCAAACACTGAAGTGGACTGTCAGCTTCGCTGCAGTGGCTGGATTCCTACAGGTACATTCAGTCATTGTTTGCACGCTTGTGGCAATCATGGTGCCCTCAGATCAGCATGGACTCTTCATTAACTGCAAGGGATTCCACTCCCTAAATGTCCAGCTCGTAAGTGACCATCAGAAGGTAGTACATGTCTGTGCCAGAAATCAAGAGAGCTGCCATGACTCATTCATTTTACGGCAGTCACCTCTCCCACACTCTCCTCCACACAGCAGCAGTGGCTAGCTCCTGGGAAACAATGGCTACCCTCTGAAGACCTGGCTGCTGATTCCTGTCAGAAACCCTACCAGTGAGCCAGAGGAGCGATCAACAACAGGAGCTACATCACCACTAGGGCACAGGGCAATAATAGAACAAGCGATCGGATTGCTCAAGGTGCGGTTCAGGTGCCTCGACAGATCTGGAGATGCCCTTCAGTATGGCCCATCAAGGCTCTCCAGGATGACTATGGTCTGCTGTGCCCTGCACAACATATGCTGCAGAGAGGAATGGAGCTACAGGAAGAGGAAGGTACAGAATGGTCAGCATGTGAGGAGGACTAGGAGTTAGATGTAGCTACACACCTGACTTCCAGACAAACCTGCGATGGACTCATCTAGACACGCTTCACTTAATCAGTTTACGTGAAGCCATTTGAGAGTGCCATCAAAAACCGGGGGCCACCCTCCCTCCCCTTAATATTCAAAGGTATAAAGTGTTCAAAAAATATAGGGAAAGAGAAAAGGGAGGTAGGGTAGCAGTACTAACTAGGGAAGACATTGCAGTGTTGGAAAGAGAGGATGCCCTTGAGGGGGCAAGGACAGAATCCATTTCATTAGAGTTGAGAAGCAAGAAAGATATTGCTTAATAGTGTATTGTATAGGCTTCAAAATAGTGAGACAGAGAGATAGAGCAGTGCAGGTGGCACAGTGGCGCAGTGGTTAGCACCGCAGCCTCACAGCTCCAGTGACCTGGGTTCAATTCTGGGTACTGCCTGTGTGGAGTTTGCAAGTTCTCCCTGTGTCTGCGTGGGTTTTCTCCGGGTGCTCCGGTTTCCTCCCACAAGCCAAAAGACTTGCAGGTTGGTAGGTAAATTGGCCATTATAAATTTCCCCTAGTATAGGTAGGTGGTAGGGAAATAAAGGAACAGGTGGGGATGTGGTAGGAATATGGGATTAGTGTAGGATTAGTATAAATGGGTGGTTGATGGTCGGCACAGACTCGGTGGGCCGAAGGGCCTGTTTCAGTGCTGTATCTCTAAACTAAACTAAAACTAAAAGAGCAGCAAAGCTGCAGGGAAATCCCAGAGATGTGTCAGGACTCTAGAGTGGTGACATTGGGAGACTTTAAGTACCCAAATAATGATTGGGATAATGTTATAATAAAGGGTAAGGAGGGGGAGGAATTACTCAACTATGTTCAGCAGAACTTCCTTGACTGGTATGTTTTCGGTCTAACTAGGAAGGAGGCATTGCTGGAACTGGTGCTGGGGCATGAGGTGGGCAAAGTGGACCAAGTATCTGTGAGAGAACAGTTGGGTAAAAGTGATTTAAAAATTTTTTTTTATTCATTCATGGGATGTGAGCTTCGCAGGCCAGGCCAGCATTTATTGCCCATCCCTAATTGCCCTTGAACTGAGTGGCTTACTAGGCTATTTCAAGTGCATGTAAGAGTCAACCACATTGCTGTGGATCTGGAGTCACCTGTAGGCCAGACCAGGTAAGGACAGCAGATTTTCTTCCCTAAAGGACATTAGTGAACCATTATCATATCATAAAGTTTAAATTAGTAATGGAGAAGAACAAGGAACAATCTAAAGTAAAACTTCTCAATTGGAAAAGGGCTAATTTCAATGGGATGAAAGGGGATCTAGTCAGGGTAAAATGGAACCAAAGTTTGACAGGAAAAACAGTAACTGAACAATGGGTGATCTCTAAGGAGGAGATGTTTCAGTTACAGGCTAGATACAATCTAACAAGGGTGAAAGGCAGGGGAACAAAAGACAGAACTCCTTGGATGATGAGGGAGATAGAGATTATAACGAAACAAAAAAAAGAATGTATGATGCATGTCAAGGGAATTCTTCAAGCAAGAACCAGGCCAAATACAATGAGAGGGGAAGTGAAGAGGAAAATAAGACTGGCAAAGAGAGAATATGAGAATGACAGTTGACATAAAAGGGAACTGAAAGATCTTCTACTGGCATGTAAATAGTAAGCGGTAGTACGAGGCTGGGTGGGTCCTATTAGGGACAAAGAGTGTGGTATATGCTTAGAGGTGCAGGGCAAGGCTAGAATACTTAATGAGTACTTTGTATTGGTGTTTACTAAGGAAGAGGATACTGACAAAATATCAGCAGAAGTGGAGATGGTTGCGATATTGGACAAGGTGAAAACTGATCAGCGTGATATACTGAAAAGGCTGCCTATGCTTAGAGTGGATAAGTCACCTGATCCAGATGGTTTGCATCCCAGGTTGCTAAGGGAAGTTAAAGTGGAGATAGTGAAAGGGCTTGCCAAAATCTTCTAATCTTTCCTAGATACAGGGGAGGTGCCAGAGGATTGGAAAGTGGCAAACGTGACACCCTTGTTCAGAAAGGGTGTAATGACATTCTTAGTAACTACAGGCTGGTCAGTTTAACACAAGTGGTAGGTAAGGGTTTAGAAACAATAATCAGGGGGAAAAAATCAACAGGCACTTGGAGAGGTTTGTGTTAATTAAGGGCAATCAGCACAGACTCATAAAAGGCAAATCGTGTTTGACTTTCTAATTGAATTTTTTGATGTTACAGAGAAGATTGTTGAGGGGAATGTGGTGGATGTTGTCTATATCGATTTAAAAATGTTTGATAAAGTACCACATAAAGTCTCATTAACAAAATCGAGGTCATGGAACAGGAGGGTCAGTGTCAGCTTGACCTAAGAACAGATAACAGCAAGAGATGGTAAGTGGCTGTTTTTCAGACTGGAGGATGGTAGACAGTGGTGTTCCCCAAGAGTCAGTACTTGGACCACTGCTTTTTTGATGTATGTAAATGTCTTGGATATTGGAATACAGAGTAAAATTTGGAGGTCATAGAATCATAGAAAGTTTACAGCACAGAAAGAGGCCACTTGGCCCATCGTGTTCCTGCCGGCCGGAAAAAAAGAGCCACGCAGCCTAATCTCATTTTACAGCATTTGGTCCATAGCCCTGCAGGTTACGGCACTTCAGGTGCACATCCAGGCACCTTTTAAATGAGATGAGGTTTTCTGCCTCTACCACCCTTTCAGGCAGTGAGTTCCAGACCCCACCACCGTCTGGGTGAAAAGTATTTCCTCATCTCTCCTCTAATCCTTCTGCCAATCACTTTAAATCTATGCCCCTAGTCACTGACCCCTCTGCTAAGGTAAATAGGCCCTTCCCATCAACTCTATCCAGGCCCTCAAAATTTTGTACATCTCAATCAAATTTCCCCTCAGCCTCCTCTGTTCCAAGGAGAACAACCCCAGCCTATCCAATCTTTCCTCATAGCTGCAATTTTCCAGTCCTGGCAACATCCTCATAAATCTCCTCTGTATCCTCTTTAGTGCAATCACATCCTTTCTGTAACGAGGTGACCAGAACTGCACATAGTACTCAAGTTGTGGCCTAACTAATGTTTTATATAGTTGCAGCATAATCTCTCTACTCTTATATTCTATGACTCAGCTAATAAAGGAAAGGATTCCATATGCCTTCTTAACCACATTATCGACCTGTTCTGCTACCTTCAGGGATCTGTGGACATACCCATCACGGTCCCTCATTTCCTCTACACCTCTCAGTATCCTCCCATTTATTGTGTATTCCTTTGCCTTGTTTGACCTCCCCAAATGCATCCCCTCACACTTCTCTGGGTTAAATTCCATTTGCCACTTTTCTGCCCACTTGACCAGTCCATTGATATTTTCCTACAGCCTCCCGCTATCCTCCTCACTATTAACCAGGCAGCCAATTTTTGTGCCGTCTGCAAACTTCTTGATCATTCCCCCTACATTTGCATCCAAATCTTTAATATATACTACAAAAAGCAGGAAACCTAGTACTAAGCCCTGCAGAACCCCAATGGAAACAGCCCTCCAGTCGTAAAAACACCCATCAACAATTACCCTTTGTTTCCTGCCACCGAGCTAATATTGTATCCACCTTGCTACATTCCCCTGGATCCCATGGGCATTTATCTTTTTAATCAGCCTGCCATGTACGACCTTGTCAAAGTCCTTGCTAAAATCCATGTAGACCACATCAACTGCACTACCCTCATCAATCCTCCTTGTTATCGCCTCAAAAAATTCAATCAAGTTAGTCAGACATGGCCTTCCCTCAACATATCCATGCTGACTATTCTTGATTATTCCATGCCTTTCTAAGTGACAGTTTATCCTGTCTCTCAGAATTGATTCCAATAATTTGCCCACTACCAAGGTTAGACTGACTGGCCTGTAATTATTCGGTCTGTCCCTCGTTCCCTTTTTAAACAGAGGTACAATATTAGCAGACCTCCAATCCTCCAGATGGTCAGACCTTCTGCTATTTCCTCCCTGGCTCTTTTAACAGCCTGGGGTACATTTCATTTGACCTTGGTGATTTATCCACTGTCAAGGATGCTAATCCCCTTAGTACTTCCTCTCTCCCTATGTTTATCACATCCAATACTTTAGACTCCTCCTCCTTAACTACAATGTCTGCATCATCCCTGCTTTTGTGAAGACAGACGCAAAGTATTCATTAAGAACTATAGCCACATCTTCCGCCTCCACACATAGGTTACCTTTTTGGTCTTTTATGTGCCTTATCTTTCCTTGGTTATCCTCTTACTGTTAATATATTGATAAAACATCTTTGGGCTCTCCTTGATTTTACTTGTCAATATTCTTTCATGCCCTCTCTTTGCTTTCCTAATTTCCTTTTTGATTTCACCCCTCCACTTTCAATACTCCTCTCGACTTTCTGTAGTATTGAGTTCTTGGTGTCTGACATAAGCTTTCCTTTACTGCCTTATCATACCCTGTAAGCTCCTTGACATCCATGGGGCTCTAGATTTGGTCGTCCCCCATTTCTCTTTGTGGGAACATGTTTACTTTGAATCCCCTGAATCTCCCCTTTGAATGTCTCCCACTGCTCTGACACTGATTTACCTTCAAGTAGCTGTTTCTAGTCCACTTTTGCTAAATCACTTCTCAACTTAATAAGATTGTCCTTACTTTAGCACTTTAACTCCTGTTCTATCTCTGTCCTTTTCCATAATTATGTCATACCTAACTGAATGATGATCACTACCACCAAAATGCTCTCCCACTGCCACTCCTTCCACCTGCCCAGCTTCATTTCCTAAAGCTAAGTCTAAAACTGCACCCTCTCTTATTGGACTTGCTATATACTGGCCAAACCAGTTTTCCTGAATGCACGTTAAGAATTCTGTTCCCGCCATTCCTTTCACACTACAACTATCCCAGTTAATATTGGGGTAGTTAAAATCTCCTACTATTACTGCCCAATTGTTTTTGCACTTCACAGAAATTTGCCTGCATATTTGCTCTTCTATCTCCCTCTGACTGTTCGGGGTCTATAGTACACTCCCAGTAGCATGACTGCCCCTTTTTGTTCCTCAGCTCAATCCGTATGGCCTCAATTGATGATCCTTCTAACATATCATCCCTACTCACAGCTGTAATTGCTTCTTTAACCAAAATTCCCAACCCCCTCCTTTTTTATCACCCCCCCCATCTCGTCTGAAAACCCTATAACCAGGAACGTTGAGCTGCCATTCCTGTCCCTCTTTAAGCCACGTTTCAGTAATAGCTGTGATATCATACTGCTACATTTCTATCTGTGCCCTCAGTTTGTCTACTTTATTTGCCATACTCCTTGCATTGAAGTATATACCCTTGAGCACTGCCAAACTCTTTTTATTTTCTACCCATTGTTTCCTCTGTCCTTCAGACTCAGTCAATAATTTTCTGCCTTCCATTTCTATTTCCACTTCTGATTTTGCCCCACCTGAGTCTACCCTCAGGTTCCATTCCCCTGCCAAACTACTTTAAACCCTGCCCAACAGCAGCAGCAAACCTCCCGGCAAGGATATTGGTCCCGTCCCTTTTGAGGTGAAAACAGTATGGCTAGTACAGGTCCCATCTCCCCCAGAACCAGTCCCAATGCCCCAGGAATCTAAAGCCCTCCCTCCTGCACCATCTCTCTAGCCATGCATTCATCAGCTCTAACGTCCTATTTCTATGCTCAGAGGATATAGATAGGCTAGTTGAATGAGCAGACAAGTGGTAGATGGAATTTAATACAGAGAAACGTGAGGTGATGCATTTTGGCAGAAGGGATAGGGAGAGGAGATATAGACAATGGCACAGTTTGAAAGAATGTACAGGGACAGAGGCATCTGGGGGTTCATGTGAATACATCTTTGAAAGTGGCAGGACACATTGAGAGAGTAATTAGCAAAGCATATGGGATCCTGGACTTCATAAATAGAGATATTGAGTACAAAAGCAGGGAAGTTATGCTGAGCCTTTATAAAATTCTGGTTCGGCCACAACTAGAGTATTGCATCCAGTTCTGGTCACCACACTTAAGGATGGATGTGAGGGTCCTTGAGAGAGTGCAGAGATGATTTACCAGAATGGATCCAGGGATGAGGGATTTTAGCTACAGGGTTAAGTTGGAGAAGCAGAGATTGTTTTCCTTGGATCAAAGGAGGTTGAGGAGAGATTGCTCTCCGCTGGTTGGAGTCATACCTAACATAAAGGAAGATGGGTGTGATTGTTGGAGGTCAATCATCTCAGTCCCAGGACATCACTGCAGTAGGAGTTAGGCAGGGTAGTGTTCTAGGCCCAACCATCTTCAGCTGCTTCACCAATGACCTTCCTTCCATTATAGGGTCAGAAGTGAGGATGTTTGCTGATGATTGCACAATGTTCAGCACTATTCATGACTCCTCAGATACTGAAGCAGCCATGTCCAGATGCAGCAAGACCTGGACAACATCCAGGGTTGGGCTGATAAGTGGCAAGTAACATTCAGGCCACAAAAGTGCCAGGCAATGGCCATCTCAAGCAAGAGGGAATCTAACCATCTCCCATGTTCAATGGCATTACCATCGCTGAATCCCCCCACTATCAACATTCTGGGGGTTACCACTGACTGGCAACTGAAGTGGACCAGCCACATTAATGCTGTGGCTACAAGAGCAGGTCAGAAACTGGGAATTCTGTGGCGAGTTGCACAATGTTCAGCACCATTCATGACTCCTCAGATACTGAAGCAGCCCACGTCCAGATGCAGCAAGACCTGGACAACATCCAGAGTTGGGCTGATAAGTGGCATGTAACATTCAGGCCACAAAAGTGACAATCACCTCCTGTCTCCCCAAAGTCTGTCCACCATCTGTAAGGCACAAGTCAGGAGTGTGATGGGATACTCTCCACTTGTCTGGATGGGTGCAGCTCCAACAACACTCAAGAAGCTTGACACCATCCAGGACAATGCAGCTCACTTGTTTGGCACCCCATCCACCACCTTCACCACCGACGCATAGTGGCAGCAGGGTGTCCCATCTACAACAGGATTGTCCAACATACAGCCCGCGGGCCAGGATCCAGCCCGTGGATGTATTTCAAAGCTGAGAAATTTCCCATTGGCTTCTTCTTCCAGACCGACTTTTAAAAAACATCACGCTATCACTTTCACAGCTGACTGCAGGAACAGCACTTTTCCAACTTCAGACAGATTAGGGGTTTTTCAGCAGAATTTTAAATAAAGTCGGAATCCAGCAGAAAATCAGAAATCTGTCCAAAGTTGGGGGAACAGAGAGAGAGACAGCAGGGGGAGAAAGAAAGGGGGGGAGAGAGAGGGGGAAGAGAGATGGAGAAAAAGAGGAGAGAGAGAAAGCAAGAGAGAGAGAAGGTGAACAGGGAGAGGGGGCACAGAGAGAGATAGAGTGGGTGAACAGAGAGAGAGGGGGAGGAACAGAGAGAGGAGCAGAGCGAGAGAGGGAGGACAGAAAGAAAAAGAGTGGGGGACAGAGAGAGGGAGTACACAGAGAGTGAGGACAGTACAGGGGGGGGATGGTGGGGGGACACAGAGAGGGAGACAGAGAGAGGGATAGAGAGTGATCAAGATCACTCCTGACAGATGGATGTCTATCCGGAATACTTGGCATCACGACATCAAGTCTGCGGGCAAACATTGACTACTTGTGCAAGCAAAAAAATGCCAGGTACCTCACTAGATCAGTGTCCAATATAATGACAAGAAACTAAGTCAATAAATTAATCTTCTCATTTAAAGCTTCTTCACAAAAATGCACATTTGTTATTGTTTTGATTAATAGTAAGATAAATGTTTAATGCCTTTATCTTTCTGAAATTGTCTCACCGCTCCCCGATGTAAGACAAAAATTGTAATGTGGTCCTTTACGCGAAATGGTTGGACACCCCTCATCTACAAGATGCACTGCACTAAGGCTCCTTCGATAGCACCTTCCAAACTTGCGACTTCCACCACCTAGAAGGACAAAGGCAGCAGATACATGGGAACAGCACCATTTGCAAGTTCCCCTCCAAGCCGTAAACCATCCTGACTTGGAACTATATTGCAGTTCCTTCATTGTCGCTGGGTCAAAATCGTGGAACTCCCTTCGTAACAGCACTGTTGGTGTACCTACACCCCAAGGACTGTAGTGGTTCAAGAAGGCAGCTCACCACCACCTTCTCGAGGGCAATTAGGGATGGGCAATAAATTCTGGCCCTGCCAGCGATGCCCACATCCCACGAACGAATTTTTAAAAATGTGATACATGTATCCAATATTATGACAGTATTAAATAAGGTAGACAATGAAAAGTTGTTTCCATTAGCTGATGGTACAAGGATTGAGAAACACAGATTTAAGGTTTTGACCAAGAGATGCAGGGGGGAAGTGAGGAAGAAGGTTTTTTACATAGCGAGTGGTAATGACCTGGAACTCGCTGCCTATGAGGGTGGTGGAAGTGGAGATGATCAATGATTTCAAAAGAAAATTGGATATACACTTGAGGGAAATAAACTTGCAGGGCTATGGAGGATAGAGCAAGGGAATGGAACTGACTTGACTGCTCTACAGAGACCCGGAATGGACTCAGTGGGCTAAATGGACTCCTTCTGTGCCATAATGACTCTATGACATCATGAGTTTCAAGAAATTGCTGCATTTGCGCTGTTAAAACTAAGTAACTTTGCTGCAGAAATTTAGTGCTGGTACTTTACAATGTAATGATCCTTTAATTATGACATTTATATTTGTGCAATGGCACGCAAACCTCGGAAGCCCAGAAAGGGAACAATTGAAACTGGGGAGTCTCATTCCTGCAGGTAGTAAATTGTTCCTAGAGGTTTTTAAATTTTAATTCTTTTTCTTAATTTTTGCTTTCTGTCTCTTTTTCTCTCTTAATCTAATTGTTCCCTCATTTTATTTCCCTTTTTGGTTGTAATTTAACCCTTATTCACCCATCTCCTTCTCCATTGTTCCTCTGTTTCATTATCCTTTAACCTTATTGTCTAATCATGGAATGATGCAACATAGAGGAGGCTATTCGGTCCATCATGTCTGTGCCAGTTCTTTGAACGAACTATCCAATTAGTCCCTCTCCCCTGCTCTTTCCCCTTAGCCCCACAATTTTTTTTACCTTCAACTATTTATCCAATTCCTTTTGATAGTTACTATTGAATCTGCTTCCACCACCCTTTCAGGCAGTGCATTCCAGGTCACAACAACTTGCTGTGTAAAAAAAATGTCCTCATGTCACTTCTCGTTCTTTTGCCAATTACTTTAAATCTGTGCCTATTGGTTACTGACCTTCCTGCCACTGGAAACAGTTCTGTGTAAATGTCTGTAAAAAGCACCTATCATGACCATTTATAACAGCAAGTTTTCCTACTTTTTCACAACTGTGACTACACTTTAAAACTTCATTGGCTGTGAGGCGCTTTGGGATGTCCTTAGGTTGTGAAAGGAGCTATATAAATGCAAGTCTTTCATTTTTCTTTTCAAAGGTTTCCCTTCTGTTATGACCAGGTGAGAAAGAGGTCTAGGGCTCCCTTTCTTTCACCTGGTCTTACTGTAATAGGGTTTAATTTTAAACACACTGTTTTTAGCTCCCCCTTGATGAATCCTTGTTCACCGCTTTCCAATTATAAGGCAAAGAAATCAGCACAAACAGGCTTTCTTAGGTTTAAAGAAGAAAAGTTGAAATTTATAAACTTAAACTCTAATTCGGTTAAAGCCTACGGATACACAACGTGCCCACACTAGCATGCATACGTGCTACACATATGCAAATAGAAACAGAAAAGAGCAGACGAAAAATAAAGTCTAAAAGTTTGAGGCAATATCTGAAGAGTTGTTGTTACAGTTCTTCGAGCTCACTCTAGAGTCCTTGATTGTAGGTTGATCTTGCTTTTCGTTGGGGCCCCGTATTCTTCTTAAACCTTGTTCGCTGTAGGAGACTTTTCTTTCTTGGGGTTCATTGTCTTCAGTGGATTTAGAAGCTTGTGAGAAAGAGATGGGAGACAGAAGGGAGATCTTTTCAGTCCAGGAGCAAAAAGACACTCTGCTCAAACTGTTTGTACAAATTCAAAAAACTCAGGTTGCCCATGTGACTAGCTGGTTTGACCATGTCCGTTTGTGCATTCGGCCATCTTAGCAGTTACCTTGGAATGCGGGCTCCCCCACCTTCAACGTCTGGTGATCAAAAGTTCATTGTGGGTTGAATGTCGGGGAATGGTCCTTTGTCCTTCCAAACACTGTCTGTTAATATGCAAATGTCTTTTCCAGCCACGGCTGACCTGTTTAATAAGTCCTTTCTTCACTGCAGTAACAGTTTAAAATCAATGTTCATGACAAAATTAATGTGCCTCATTCTTGGCGGCGGGGTGCCTAGCATGACACTTCAGTTTAAATAAATTATAAAACAAGGAGCTAGCACAAATCATTTTTAGAACAAGCCAGACCTTAAAACTGATAGTAATAAAAATAGTTTGAGTCCACCAAAAAAGCAAACAAGGACATTCCTGGGGCACTAAATGAGTACTTCACTGAAGAAGAGGATGCTGCCAATGTCACAGTAAAGGAGGAGATAGTAGACAAATTGGATAGGATACAAATAGGTAAAGAGGAGGTACTTAAAAGGCTGTCAGCATTCAAAGTAGAAAACTCACCAAGTTCAGATAGGATGCATCTTAGATTACTGAGGGAAGTAAGGGTGAAATAGTGGAGGCTTTCCACACAAGCTTTCAATTCTCCTTGGATATGGGAGTGGTCCCAGAGGACTGGCGTGTTGCAAATGTTACGTCCTAGCCCCAACCATCTTCAGCTGCTCCATCAATGACCTTGCTTACATCATAAGGTCAGAAGTGGGGATGTTCGCAGTGTTCAGTTCCATTCACAACTCCTCAGATAATGAAGCTGTATGTGCCTGCATGCAGCATGCAGCAAGACCAGGACAACATTCAGGCTTGGGTTGATAGGTGCCAAGTAACATATGCCCCACACAAGTGCCAGGCAATGTCCATGTCCAACAAGAAAGAATTTAACCATCTTCCCTTGATATTCAATGGAATTACTATTGCTGAATCCCCCACCATCAACATCCTGGGGGTTACCATTGGCCAGAAACTGAACTTGAGCAGCCACATAAATACTGTGGCTACAAGAGCAGGTCAGAGGTTGGGAATTCTGTGGCGAGTAATTCACCTCCTGACTCAAAGAACAAAGAACAAAGAACAGTACAGCACAGGAACAGGCCATTCGGCCCTCCAAGCCTGCGCCGATCTTGATGCCTGCCTAAACTAAAACCTTCTGCACTTCCGGGATCTGTATCCCTCTATTCCCATCCTATTCATATATTTGTCAAGATGCCTCTTAAATGTCTCTATGGTACCTGCTTCCACCACCTCCCCCGGCAACAAGTTCCGTGCACTCACCACCCTCTGTGTAAAGAACTTGCCTCGCACATCCCCTCTAAACTTTGCCCCTCTCACCTTAAACCTATGTCCCCTAGTAACTGACTCGTCCACCCTGGGAAAAAGCTTCTGACTATCCACTCTGTCCATGCCGCTTATAACTTTGTAAACTCCCCAAAGTCTATCCACCATTTACAAGGCACAAGTCAGGAGTGTGATTGAATACTCTCCCTCCACTTGCCCTGGTTGAGAGAAGCTCCAACAACACACAAGAAGCTCCACACTATCCAGGACAAAGCAGCCCACTTGATTGGCACCCCAACCACAACCTTCAACATTCACTCCCTCCACCACCGATGCACAGTGGCAGCAGTGTGTACCATCTACAAGATGCACTGCAGCAACCCACCAAGCCTCCTTCAACAGCACCTTTCAATCCTGCGACCCCTACGATCTGGAAGAACAAGGGCAGCAAACACATGGGAACAATGCCACCCGCAAGTTCCCCTCCAAGTCACACACCATCCTGACTTGGAAATATACTGCGATTCCTTCCTTGTCGCTAGGTCTAAATCCTGCAGCTCCCTAACAGCGCTGTTGGTGGACCTACACCACATGGACTGCAGCCCTTCTCAAGGGCAATTAGGGATGGGCAATAAATGCTGGCCATGCCAGCGATGCCCACATCCCATGTGATGAAGTATCACATAATATACTGGTTAGCAAAATTGGAGCCCATGGAGTATAGGGGCAGCTGAAGTGTGAATACAAAATTAGCTAAGTAACAGAAAGCAGAGAGTAGTGATGAATGGTTGTTTATCAGACTGGAGGGAAGTATACAGTGGTGTTCCCCAGGAGTGGGTGTTAGGACTACTGCTCTTTTTGATATATATTTAAGACTTGGACTTTGGTATTGGGGGCATAATTTCAAAGTTTACAGATGATACAAAGCTTGAAAATGTAGTAAATAGTGAGGAAGATTACAGCAGGCTTCAAGAGAACATAGACAGTGAAATGGGCAGCTACATGGTAACTGAAATTTTAAAAAGAAAAAAAGGACTTGCATTTATGTAGTACTTTTTATGACCACGGTTGTAAATCGGGAAACACAACAACCAATTTGCGCACAGCAAACTGCCACAGACAGCAATGTGGTAATGACCAGATAATCTGTTTCTATGATGTTGATTGAGGAATAAATATTGGCCAGGACACCGGTGATAACTCTCCTGCTCTTCTTCGAAATAGTGTCATGCGCTCTTTTACATCCACACGAGCAAGCAAATGGGGCCTCGGTTTGACATCGCATCCAAAAGATGGCACCTCTGACGCCTCTACCTCAGTACTGCACTGGAGTGTCAACCTTGATTTTTGTGGAACCCAGAACCTTGTGTCTTAGAGGTGAGAGGGCTACCAACTGAGCCATGACTGACACTCAATTTAATGTAGGGAAGTGTGAAATAATGCATTTTGGAAGGAAAAATGAAGAGGCGCCATATAAACTAAATGGTACAATTTTAAAGGAGCTGCAGGAACAGAGAGATGTGGAGGTTCACTTACACAAATCTTTGAAGGTGGTAGGACAAATTGAAGAGGCTCTTAAAAAAGCATATGGATTCTTAGCTTTATAAATAGAGATTTAGTGTACAAAAGCAAGGAAATTATGCTAAACCTTTATAAACGTTGGTTAGGCCACAGATTAAGTATTTTGTCCAGTCCTGGGCACCACACTTTAGGATGTCAAGGCATTGGAGAAGATACAGAGAAGATTTACCAGAATGGTACTAGGGATAAGG
This sequence comes from Heterodontus francisci, assembly GCF_036365525.1. Lineage (NCBI taxonomy): Eukaryota > Metazoa > Chordata > Chondrichthyes > Heterodontiformes > Heterodontidae > Heterodontus > Heterodontus francisci. Next base: position 22,286 of record NW_027141652.1, on the reverse strand, counting down.
GATTTCAGTTATGTTGAGAGACTAGAGAAGCTGGGATTGTTGTCCTTAGTGCAGAGATGTAATACAGTTGTTCAAAATTATGAAAGGTTTTGATAGAGTAGTTAGGGAGAATCCATTTCCACTGTCAGAAGGGTAGGTAACAAGAAGACACAGATTTAAGATAATTGTTGAAGCAAAGACTTCTACTTCCTCCAGAAGTAAGACATCTCTTTGTTCAGCTCTTCCAATTGTTGCTCTTGATAACACATTTGCCGTTATTTGTTGTTTACCTGGAAAATATTTAGTCGTCGAATTATACCACATTAGTCTTAGTCGAAATCTTTGTACCCTTGGAGGTAACTTCACTAGATCTTTCGAATTCAACGTCATGAGCAGTTTGTGGGCAGTTTCAATTGTCATGCAGAACCCCACCTGCCAAGAATGAGGCATATTAATTTCATCATATGGACATTGATGTTAAACTGTTGCTGGAGTGAAGAAATGACTTGTTAAAAAAATCACCAGACAGTTGTGCTGGAAGGGCATTTGCATACTAACAGACAGTGCTTGGAGAGACAAAGGACTATTCCCTGGTCCACTTAACCCAAAATGGACTTTGCTCACCAGACATCGAAGGTGAGGAAGCTCAAATGACTGCTAAAATGGCAGAATCCACAAACAGAAGCGGTCAAACCAGGTCATTACATGACTAACCTGCTGGGCAACCTGGGGTGTTTTGAATTGTGCCACAGAGAAAGAGGCAGAAGGCAGTTGAAACTGAAGTGGGAAGCCTCTCTCTCTCTCTCTCTCACTCACTTTCTCCCAAGCCACCTGAATTGATTTCTTTGCCTTACAATTGAAAAGTGGTGAACAAGGATTCACTAAGGGGGAGCTAAAACATGGTGTTTTTTTAACAAAATTAAACCCTGTTATGGTTAAACCAGGCAAAGGCTGAGCGGGAACCCCTAGACCCCTCTAACCGATCATAACACAATCTTGAACTTACGACCCAATATGTAGTCTGAAAATTTTTTGCATGCCCACGTTGCTGTCAACACTTCTTTCTCAACAACTGCATATCTCTGTTCAGTTTCAGTTAACGAACGAGAAGCAAAATACACAGGTCTGCGTCTTCCATCCTCCTGGATTTGAAACAAGACTGCTGATGCATCCGCCGCAATTATGGTCGTTAGCTCTGGATCATAGTGTGCTAACACCTCTGACCAAGTTAACACCTCTTTGATTTTCTCAATGGATTTTTTTCTGCCTTTCTCCTCAATAACACTTATTACTGCTCTTTAGTAGTTGTTGCAAGGGCTCATTTATCATAGCTAAATTTTTAAAAGAATTTCTCTACCTGATTCACCATTCCTGTGAATCTTGGTAGTTCTGTTATGTTCTTTGGTTCTGGGACATCTTTTATTGCCTTCATCTTTTGTGGATCTGCCTTGATACCTGACCCATCAATTTTGTGACCAAGGAACTTCACTGTTTTCTGCAAAAATACACACTTCTCATTTAACGTGAGACCTGCTTCTTCTAGTCTTTGTAATACAGCTCTTACCCTTGTGTCATGTTCTTACAGGTTTGCACTGTGAATTAGGGCATCGTCCATGTGACAGATTATTCCCTCTAAGCCTTCTAGGATTCTTGACATCATTCTCTGAAAGATCTCCGGTCCCGTTGTTATACCAAATGGTAGCCTGTTGAAACAGAATCTCCCAAATCATGTTATAAACATTGTCAACATATAGACTCTTCATCCAGTGGTAACTGCCAGAATCCACTCTTTGCATCTGATTTCATAAATATGGAGCTTTTTCCCAGTTTTGCTAAACTTTCATCCACTGATGCCATTGGGTGGATCTCTCTCTCTACTGTTTTAAGTTGAATGAGGTCTACACAGATTCTTATGGATCCATTTGGTTTCTTTACTGGAACCATACCAGAACACCATCTAATTGGTTTAGTTACTGCTCCTTGGTTCTCCAATGCTTCTATTTCTTGTTTAACCTTTTCCGGGAGTGGGTGTGGGACCTTTCTCGGTGTGAATAAACATACAGGCTCTACCTCCTTTCTCAGACTTATGTGATACTCTGTCTTCAGTTTTCCTGATCCTCTAAATAGCTTCAGGAATTCAGCCCTAAGATTTCTTGGTTGGTTCTCTTGTCCCTTAATTTCTTCTACCCTACATAACAGTTGTAGGTCAGTGCAAGCCTTCCTCCTGAGTAATGTAGAACACTGATTCTTAATAATATATAGTGTTTTGGAAATCTCTTTATTCTTGTATCTTAAAGTCATTCTCAGTTCCCCTATAACTTTCAGCTCTATACCTCCAGGTCCACATAGTTTCTGTTTTGTTGTTCTAAAGCTTCCCTTCTTTAGCCATGGTTCCTTATCTGATAGAACAGAAACCACTGCTCCTGTGTCTAACTTAAAGCTACTACTATCCTACTATGATATCTGCTGTCCAGCAATTTTGATTTGCTGCTTGTATTTCTCCTAAGAAAGGGGTTTCAATCATTTGGTCATCTTGTATCTCGTTTATTCTCTTGTTTAAATGATTTGGTCCTTTGCTGGTCCGCAGCATCTGCCACTTGCTGTGACACATTGACTGGAAATATCCTTTTTTTCTACAGAGGAAACATTCCACCTCCCTGGTTGGGCAATTTTCCCACCATTGTCTCTCTTAGCCACACCTACTACAATTCAATGCTGCAGCCTTTGGATGCCTTTCCCACCTTTCGGGCTTCTTGGCGCCATTCTGTTCAATTTTTTTTCACAAAATTCACTGAGCCTAATGTCTTCAAGATCAGACTCTCACCGTCCCATCGAACTACGGGTCAGTTATATTTTCTAACCTCCCACTGTCTGCTTAGCTGAATGACTTTTTGTAAACTCAAGTCTTCCCTCAACTGTAGTTGATCTGACAGTGCATTGTCAATCACCCCGACTACGATTCTATCTCGAATGAATTCCTCAGGCAAGGTTTCATACTCGCAATCTTCAGAGATCTGCAGCAATCTTGTATAGGTCATTAATAAATAATTCAATGCTTTCCCTTTTTCCCTGGGTGCGCTTATTAAATTTTACCTATTCAACAATAACATTTTTCTGATCTTGAAATACCTTTCCATAGCTTTCATGACTTTAGCATAAGTAATCTGCTTCTCATCAATTCCTTGAGTTATGAGAATGTCCTCTGCACATTTCCCCATGGAGTAGAACAATGTATTGACCAGCTCTTTGTCTGGTCTCTATGCTAAACCTGACGCAGAATGGTACCTCTCGAATCTCTAGACCCATTTCAGCCATGCCTCAGCTTGGTTCAGACCTGCTACTTGCTCAAAGGCCTCTGGCAAGGGCAATGACTTTTCCATCTTCTTCTGTTTTCTCGATGTTGTCGTTTCTTCTCTTCTATGATCACTTTTCAGTTGCCACCATGTAACATCCAGTTTACTATACTCTTTGTACCACATAAAAAATAGTAGTCCGTGGATTAAGATAATAGGAGTTTATTTACAAACATCTATCATCTCTGGCTGCCAGTACAATACTCTTCACACGAGGGTCTGCTTACAGCCTATTTACATATCTACCCAGCAACAACCTACATCACATTATACTACACCAGGCAGGGAGTGGCAACACAGATTGAATGGTAACTGAACTAGTGAGCTGGCAGCAGCATCACTGAAATTATTCACCTCACAAGGTTTGCCATGGTTGGGGACCCCATCATAATCTGATAGTAATGCGATGTATTAATTATGCATGCCCCCCCACCCCCCCCCCCCCCCACCCCCACACACACACACTCATACAGTTAAACAGCACTTTAAATGTTTCCTATAAACACCCATTATACAGCAGGGCACAACTCGTAGCTGCACCTTTTCCCACTGAGAGTTCCTTCCGTCACATTCTTCTATTCCCCTGATAAATCACTGCATGTAATGTACCGCATAGTTGATGCTTATGTAATCACATTTATTATTAGCTACCCATTGAGAAACAGGTATCACAGTATATGCTCCTGCCAATTTTTATTAGCTTCTTACTCTGCAGAAGACTGCACACTAGAAGAGGAAGAGAAAATGCACAAAAGAGAGAAATCCCAACTTCCATTCTCTTACCCCCTCTGGGAAAAGACTCAGTAAGCAAGAAATAGAAATGTGCAAGAATTGGCCCAATTTAGGATTTGCAGCAAACTTCCCACATTATTTTTTCTCATCCTATTTGTTCACTTCCAGAAATGAAACCAGATGTTGATGCATGCTTCCATGCTAATCATTCAGCAGAAAGTTGTAGCTCAACAGCAGTCACCAAAACAGTACTGTAATTATTATTCTTCTGTTTCTTTGGGTATGCCACATGAAACTGAGTTGGAGTCTATGGATGTAGAAGAAGTCAGCACCTCACAGCTTACTGCCATCACTCGAACACAATTTTATCCAATAGAAATTGCTGATTAGCCACAGGTATGGCTACAGTGACACTGTTTTACTAAATCTGGTAAAAACCTATTGTATATATTCACTCAAGTAAATGTATTCCACATGTGTATCTTTACTTAAGAAACATTTACCACCATTCAGTAACCAAGAGACAAAATACTCATAGTGTTCAAAAAGCACCTGCACACTCTGCATTTCATCTTACCATATTACCAATAAATGCACAGAATGGGATAGATTTCGAACCGATCTAGCAATGCAAAACTGGGCATCCATGAGGCACTGTGGGCCATCAGCAGCAGATGAATTATACTCAACCACAAACTGTAACCTCTTGGCCAGGCAGATCCCCCACTCCACCGTTACCATCAAGCCGGGGGACCAGCCCTGGTTCAATGAAATGTGCAGGAGGTCACGCCAGGAGCAGCACCAGGCATACCTAAAAATGAGGTGTCAACCTGGTGAAGCTACAATCCAGGGCTCCTTACGTGCCAAACAGCATAAGCAGCATACGATAGCCAGAGCTAAGCAATCCCATAACCAACGGATCAGATCTAAGCTCTGTAGTCCTGCCACATCGAGTCATAAATGGTGGTGGACAATTAAACAACTAACAGGAGGAGGAAGCTCCACAAATATCCCCATCCTCAATGATGGGGCAGCCCAGCACATCAGTGCAAAAGATAAGGCAAAAATCTTCAGCCAGAAGTGCCAAGTTGATGATCCATCTTGGCCTCCTCCTGAAGTCTCCAGCATCGCAGATGCCAGACTTCAGCCAATTTGATTCACTCCGCGTGATATCAAGAAATGACAGAAGACACTGGATACTGCAAAGGCTATGGGCCCTGACAACATTCCAGCAATAGTACTGAAGACCTATGCTCCAGAACTTGCCTCACCCCTAGCCAAACTGTTCCAGTATCGCTACAACACTGGCATCTACCCGGCAATGTGGAAAATTGCCCAGGTATGTCCTGTAGACAAAAAGCAGGACAAGTCCAACCCCACCAATTACCACCCCATCAATCTACTCTCAATCATCAGTAAACTGATGGAAGGTGTTGTCAACAGTGCTATCAAGCAGCACTTGCTTAGCAATAACCTGCTCACTGATGCTCAGTTTGGGTTCCACTAGGGCCACTCAGTTCCAGACCTCATTACAGCCTTGGTTCAAACATGGACAAAAGAGCTAAACTCAAGAGGTGAGGTGAGAGTGCCTGCTCTTGACATCAAGGCAGCATTTGACTGAGTATGGCATCAAGGAGCCCGAGCAAAACTGGAGTCAATGGGGGAAAACTCTCCACTGGTTGGGGTCATACCTAGCGCAAAGGAACATGGCTACGGTTGTTGGAGGTCAATCATCTCAGTTGCAGGATATCACTACAGGAGTTCCTCAGGGTAGTGTCTAGGCCCAACCATCTTCAGCTGCTTCATCAATGATCTTCTTTCAATCATAAGGTCAGAAGTAGGGATGTTCACTGATGATTGCACAATGTTCAGCACCATTCGCGACTCCTCAGATACTGAAACGGTCCGTACAGAAATGTAGCAAGACCTGGACAATATCCAGGCTTGGGCTGATAAGTGGCAAGTAACATTCGCGCCACACAAGTGCCAGTCAATGATGATCTCCAACAAGAGAGAATCTAACCATCTCCCCTTGACATTCAACGGCATTACGATTGCTGAATCCCCCATGATCAACATCCTAGGGGCTACCATTGACCAGAAACTAACTGAAGTAGCCATATAAATACTGTGGCTACAAGAGCAGGTCAGAGGCTAGGAATCCTGAGGCGAGTAACTCACCTCCTGACTCCCCAAAGCCTGTCCACCATCTCCAAGGCACAAGTTAGGAGTGTAATGGAATAGTCTCCACTTGCCTGGATGGATTCAGCTCCAACAACACTCAAGAAGCTCGACACCATCCAGGACAAAGCAGCCGCTTGATTGGCACCCCACACACAACATTCACTCCCTCCACCACTGATGCACAGTGGCAGCAGTGTGTACCATCTACAAGATACACTGCAGCAACGCACCAAGGCTCCTTAGACAGCACCTTCCAAACCCATGATCTCTACCACCTAGAAGGACAAGGGCAGCAGATGCATGGAGCACCACCACCTGAAAGTTCCCCTCCAAGTCACACACCATCCTGACTTGGAATTTTATCGCCGTTTCTTCACTGTCGCTGGGTCAAAATCTTGGAACTCCCTTCCTAACAGCACTATAGGTGCACCTACCCAACATGGACAGCAACGGTTCAAGGTGGCAGCTCACCACCACCTTCTCTAGGGTAGTTAGGAACGGGCAATAAATGCTGGCCTAGCCAGCGACGCCCACATCCCAATAATGAATTTTTAAAAAGTTAAGATCCACATGTACATGCCATGTGAATGGATATTACTATCATGTGTCTAACAATGATGTCTATTGCTAATTTTTTATTTACTAACCGGGAATACAATTCCCAATTAGCCACATGTGGCTAGTGGTTAACATATTGAATGATAGAAATAGATTCATAGAAATTTACAGCATGGAAGGAGGCCATTTGGCCCATTGTGTCTGCACCAGTTGACAAGTATCCATCCAGCCTAATCCCAATTTCCAGCTATTGGTTCTTAGCTTTGGAGGTTACGGCACATTGGGCTGAACTTAGTGAACCCATCGTGCTCCCAGCGGTGGACCCGGAAATGGACGCCGTCCATGCTAGTCATGTGGGCAGCCAGCCCACTGTGTTTATGCAGCGGGTGGCCAATTGTACTGATGTACGAAGTGACCCAGCCAATCACATGGCGGGGATGGGATGCGAGACACCGAATACAGCGTCAGATGACTCTGGAGCAGGTGCTGGCGCTATATTTAAAACCCTGCCAGTCCTCCTTGCATTGCTGCTTTGGACTCATTTGCAGTGCTTTCTGGTAGAAACATAGAAACATAGAAAATAGGAGCAGGAATAGGCCATTCGGCCCTTCGGGCCTGCTCCAACATTCATAAAAGATCATGGCTGATCGTCTAATTCAATACACTGTTCCCACTTTTTCCCCATATCCCTTGATCCCTTTGGCATTAAGAAATATATCTATCTCCTTCTTGAATATATTGAATGATTTGGCCTCCACTGCCGTCTGGGGTAGAGAATTCTACAGGTTCACCACCCTCTGACTGAAGAAATTTCTCCTCATCTTGGTTCTAAATGGCATACCCCGTATCCTGCGACTATGACCCCTGATTCTGGACTCCCCAGCCATTGGGAACATCCTCCCTGTATACGCCTGTCTAGTCCTGTTAGAATTTTATAGGTTTCTATGAGATCCCCTTGTCAATCCTGCCATCCCAGGAATCAGCCTAGTAAATCTTCTTTGCACTCCCTCCATGGCAAGAACATCCTTCCTCAGATAAGGAGACCAAAACTGCACACAATACTCCAGATGTGGTCTCACCAAGGCCCTGTATAACTGCAGCAGGACATCCTTGCCCCTGTACTCAAATCCTTTTGCAATGAAAGCCAACATACCATTCGCCTTCCTAATTGCTTGCTGCACCTAAATGCTTGCTTTCAGCGACTGGTGTACAAGGACACCCAGGTCTCGTTGCACCTCCCCCTTTCCCAATCTATCACCATTCAGATAATAATCTGCCAAATTGTTTTTATAACCAAAGTGGATAACCTCACACTTATCCACGTATACTGCATCTGCCATGCATTTGCCCACTCACCCAACTTGTCCAAATCACATTGGAGCCTCTTTGCATCCTCCTCACAGCTCACATTCCCCCCCAGCTTTGTGTCGTCTGCAAACTTGGAAATGCTACATTTGGTTCCCTCACCCAAGTCATTAATATATATTGTGAATAGCTGGAGCCCAAGCACTGATCCCTGCAGTACCCCACTAGTCACTGCCTGCCACCAGGAAAAAGACCCGTTTATTCCTACTCTCTGTTTCCTGTCTGTCAACCAATTCTCAATCCATGCCAGTATATTACCCCAAATCCCATGTGTTTTAATTTTGTACACTAATCTCTTATGTGGGACCTTATCAAAAGCTTTCTAAAACTCCAAATACACCACATCTGCTGGTTGTCCATTATCTATTCTACTAATTACATTCTCAGTAGATTTGTTAAGCATGATTTCCCTTTCGTAAACCCATGCTGACATTGTCCAATCCCGTTTATGCTTTCCAGGTGTTCTGCTATCACATCCTTAATAATAGACTCTAGCATTTTTCCCACTACTGATGTAAGGCTCACTGGTCTGCAGTTCTGTTTTTTCTCTCCCTCCGTTTTTAAATAGTAGGGTTGCATTTGCCACCCTCCAATCTGTAGGAACTGCTCCAGAGTCTATAGGATTTTGGAAGGTGATCACCAATGCATCCAATATTTGCAGGGCCACTTCCTTTAGTACTCTGAGATGTAGATTATCAGGCCCTGGGGATTTGTCAGCCTTTCACCCCATTAATTTCCCTAGCACTTTTTTTTACTAATACTGATTTCCTTCAGTTCCTCCCTCTCATTAGACCCTTGGTTCCCTAACATTTCTGGGAGGTTATTTGTGTCCTCCTTTGTGAAGACAGAACCAAAGCGTGTGTTTAATTGTTCTGCCATTTCTTTGTTCCCCATTATAATTTCCCCCGTTTCTGACTGTAAGGGACCTACATTTTTCTTCACATATTTATAGAAGCTTTTACAGTCAGTTTTTATGTTCCCTGCAAGTTTACTCTCATATTCTATTTTTCCCCACTTAATCAGCCTCTTTGTCCTCCTTTGCTGAATTCTAAACTGCTCCCAATCCTCAGATTTACTGCTTTTTCTGGCAATTTTATATGCCTCATCTTTGGATCTAATACTATCCCTAATTTCTTTTGTAAGCCATGGTTGAGCCACCTTTCCGGTTTTATTTTTGCACCAGACAGGAATGAATAATTGCTGTAATTCATGCACACGTTCTTTAAATATTATCCATTGCCAATCCACTGTCAGCCCTTTTAATAAAGTTTCCCAGTCTACTATGGCCAGCTTGCGCCTCGTATCTTCATAGTTTCCTTTATTTAGATTCAGGACCCTAGTTTCGGATTCAGCTACTTCACTCTCCTTAATGAAGAATTCTATCATGTTATGGTCGCTCCTCACCAAGGGACCCCGCACAACAAGATTGTTAATTAATCCTTTCTCATCGCACAATACCCAGTCTAGGATAGCCTGTTCTCTAGTTGGTTCCTCAACGTATTGGTCTAAAAAACCATCATGTACACACGGCAGGAAATCCTCCTCCACAGTATTATTGCTAATTTGGTTTGACCAATCTATATGTAGATTAATGTCACCCATGATTACAGATGTACCCTTATTGCATATGTCTCTAATTTCCTATTTAATGCCATCCTTACATCTCCACTACTGTTTGGGGGCCTATAGACAACCCTCAACAATCTTTTCTGCCCCTTGGTGTTTCTTAGCTCCACCCATACAGATTCCACACCATGATTTTCCGAGCCAATATCCTTCCTCACTATTGCATTTATTTCCTCCTTTACGAACAATGCTACCCCTCCTTCTTTCTTTTTTTGCCTGTCCTTCCTAATTACTGAATACCCCTGGATGCTCACTTCCCATCCTTGGTCACCTTGCAGCCATGTCTCAGTAATTGCTACTAAACCATAACCATTTATATTTATTTGCGCTGTTAATTCATCCACCTTATTGTGAATGCTCCGCGCATTGAGACACAATGCCTTTAGACTTGTCTTTTTAACATTGTTAGTCATTTTAGCTTTATTCTGCACTACAGCCACATTTGTTTCTCACCCATGTTTTCTTTGCCTTCCACTTTTGCTTCTTACCTTTCTGTCTTTCATTTCTATCCTTGCTTTCCCCCCCCCCCCCCACCCCTCTGTCTCCCTGCTCAGATTCCCATCACCCTGCCATTCTAGTTTAAACCCTCCCCAACAGCACTAGCAAACACCTTCCCCCCACCCCGAGGAAACTGGTCCCGGTCCTGCCCAGATGCAACCCATCCAGCTTGTACTGGTCCCACCTTCCCCAGAATCAGCCCTAATGTCCCAGGAATCGGAATCCCTCCCCCCACACTATTTCTCCAGCCACGTATTCATCTTATATATTCTGCTATTTCTGCTCTCGCTAGCACGTGGCACTGGTAGTAATCCTGAGATTACTACCTTTAAGGTCCTACTTTTTAATTTTCAACCTAGCTCCCTATATTCAGCTTGTAGGACCTCATCTCTTTTTTTACCTATGTCGTTGGTATCAATATGTACCACGACAACTGGCTGCTCGCCCTCCCCCCTCAGAATGCTCTGCAGCTGCTCAGAGACATCCTTGACCCTTACACCAGGGAAGCAACATACCATCCTGGAGTTTCTTTTGCGGCCGCAGAAACGCCTGTCTGTTCCCCTTATGATTGAATCCCTATCACTATAGCCCTGCCATTCTTCTTCCTGCCCTCCTGTGCCGCAGAGCCACCCATGGTGCCATGAACTTGGCTCTTGCTGCTTTCCCCTGAGCCATCTCCCCCAACAGTATCCAAAGCGGTATTTCTGTTAGAGAGGGGGATAGACACAGGGGACTCCTGCACTACCTGCCTTCCTCTACTCTGCCTGGTGGTCACCCATTCCCTTCTTGCCTTTGCAGCATTTGCCTGCGGTGTGACCACCTCACTAAACGTACTGTCCACGACGATCTCAGCATCGCGGATGCTCCACAGTGATTGCACCCGCAGTTCCAGCTCTGTAATGCAGGTAACCAGTAGCTGCAGATGGATACACTTCCTGCACACATGGTCGTCAGGGACACTGGAAGCATCCCTGATTTCCCACATAGCGCAGGAGGATCATATCACGGGTGCGAGCTCTCCTGCCATGACTTACCTTTAGATTACTTAGTTACTCCCTTTAATTAAAAAATACTGATTACGCTAGAGGACTTATTCTACTCCAAACACTACCCACTACAATCTTATGTCCTTAATAAATTACACTAATTAAAAAAAACACACTTTAGTAGTACTAACCTTATCACTTATACGGTAGGTTTTGCTGTTTTTTCCAAAAAAAACTTTTCCCTTATTTTTTAAGCTATTTATAGGCACTAACAGATGTTACTTACCCAACCAATCATCTTGCAGCTTTCCTGTGATGTCACTGTTGATTTTTTTTTCTTTTTTCATATCTCCAGCGTGCTTGGACTCCTCTCCGCTCCCGGAATGGTGAAGCCATTGCAGTTGTGATTGCTGGACCCCCCCCCACTTCGACCCCCGTAGACGGATGTCACAGAATGCCAAAGCCATGACACTGGGTGGCCCTATGGTTTAGTGATACCTGCATCGAGATTCTCTTCCAGACTACAAGGGAAAGGCGGGAGGGCCTCTTCCCCAGCAATGGCAATAAGAGGTCCTCCCGCCTGACCAAGCAAGCCTGGATGAAGATCACAGAGGAGGTCAGCAGCTGTGGGGTCACCCGCCAGGAAATGGGTGCAGTGCCACAGGAGGGTCAATGACCTCCTTCATTCTGCCAAGGTGACTGCTCCATACATCTCTCCATTTTAGAGATTGTAAGTGGCTACACAGGGGGAAGTGGGACATCGGGAGGGAGGCACAACAACGGTGCTGGCAAAGGGATTAAGCAACACTTCATCCTGACAGCTGCATGGCTGCATCTTGGCCACAGGATACCTTCTTTCACAGCTCACCCCCATTAACTCATCTGAGAGCGGATATGAGGATGAGCTATATAGGATACCCCAATAGGGAATGAGGGGCTGCCACTAGCAGAACTGTCATGTTGATCTCTCTGTGAAATATAACTATCTCCCTCTTTCCACTTACAGGACAAGAGGGCCCATAAACGCAGGGAGATATTGCGAACTGGTGGAGGAATACCAGACATCCGGCCTCTCTCGACAACTGAGGGGTGCAGGGCACTGGAATTAGCGGGGAGCCAGGGAGCTGCTCAATAGCTGATAGTGAGACTGGAGTCTCCGCGCAGGAGAGTGAGGAGTGTTTTCCATTGCCATACAGTTCACTTCTGGAGAGCAGGTCATGCATGGTTGGCATGACAAGATCTGAATAGCCTAACCTACACATGTTTGTGTTCTCTCATGCACGTCAGCATCTGCAGGAGACTCCAGCAGAAGAGGGACAGCCATCAACCTCTGAGGAGCAGCAGCAGTCAGAGGATGCACTGTCACATGACTCTCCTGCACTTTCCACCAGGGCAGATACTTTCACTTCGGTTCGTTTCTGCTTGGCTGTAGAATCAGAGTCACAATCAGAGCACCACACACTCGCCCAAGCAGCTGACTGAGGCTGAGACAACTGAGGTCTCTGAAAGTTGGAGGGCCCCAGGTTCATGATAAGCCTCTGGTGTCAACAGCACAGGCATGCTGGATTTACAGAGAGAAGTAAGGCAACATCTGTCAGAGATGCCCGAGGCAATGCACAGCCATGAGCAGACGATGAAGGAGTCCATCCATGCCATGAGTGCTGCCATGTTTCAGGCATGTGAGCACATAACTTCCTCCATCGAGAGGTTGGCGATCCTCATGGAGAGCCAGATTCCACAAATGCGCACAGACATGCACACCATTGCCTTGGCCATGAGCACAACACAGCCGTGGCAAGGTGAGAGAAGGACGAGGTCCCTGGAGTCGTCTGCAGCTCTTCGCCCTTCTCTGGTCAGCAGGGAGGGTCAAGTGAGCCTTGAAAAGGAAGAGGAGAGCTGACCTCCACAGCTGGGGGTTCCCCTCAGGACGGTCTGAGTGTGGACAGCCTCTTCGCCAGTGAGCCCAGCTGCAGTAGTCGTGCTGCCTGAGGAGAGTCCTGCGCCCGTGCAGGAAACCTTCAGGCAGCTGAGGCCTTCCAGGCCTCAGGCAGCCAGAGGACGGCCGCCAAAGTCATCCCAGGCTAAGGGGCAGCCTGATCTGCAACCTGCCTCCAGCCCAGCTGCTAGCGCAGGGGTCACACCTCATAGAAGCACTCAAAAATGTATAAAGAAAAACACCGAGAGACACTTGGGGTTTCACGGGTGTTTGAGATTTGACATTTGTTTTCTCATTGAAATGTCTTTTGTTTTTGAAATTAACTTTCATTGTGGAAGTTGATTATTCTATCATGCATTAATTGTGAGCAGCTGACTTCACCCTTCCCCCGTAGTAGATGCCAATGTAGGCACAGTCCTCATTTGAATAGCGTCTCCCATGGGCCTTAGCGTGTGGTTCAGCTGGGTGCTGGGCACAGAAGACAAATAGAAAGGAAGCAACAGACTGCATGCATTGAGATGAGTCTTTATTGATTTTACTCTGAGTGGCCATCATGGTGGCTGGAAGCGGGTCTCTGGCCTCCTTGGCCTGTTGATCAATCTGCCTGGCTCTGGTGCAATGGCTCCAACATCCAGTGCTGCTTGCTCATCTCCCTCCCCCATGTCCTCCTGGTCGGTGGAGGAGTGTCGTTCAATCATGTCCTCATCATGTAAGACCTCCCCTCTCTGCAATGCTAGATTGTGCAGAGCACAGCAGACCACTGCAATATGCGAGACCTCCACCGGATCGATCCAGGCACTGGAACCTCATCTTCAGCAGCCCAATGCCTGCTCGATGGTCGCTTGGATGGAGCAGTGGCAAGTGTTGTATCTCTCGTCCGCTGCATTGCGAGTATTCCTCACAGGCATCAGTAGCCATGTTTTCAATGGGTAGCTCTTGTCCCTGAGAATCAATCCCTGAAAGCGAGCGTGGGCTTGAAAGGCTGTGGCACCTGGACTGCCGAAGTATGTAGGGCTCATGGCTGCTTCCTGGGAAGCTGGCACACCTTCAGGAAACGCTTTCGGTGGTTGTGGACCAGTTGAACATTGATTGAATGGAAGCCCTTCCATTGATGAAACGACTGGCTGGTCCGTTGGAGTCTTGATGGCCCCATGTGTGCAATCTATGACACCTTGCACCCAGGGAAATCCAGCGATGGCCCGAATCAGATGGCCCTCCCAGCCTGACTGTCAGGGTCAGTCTGGTAGCCCATATAGTCACTGGCCCTCTTGAACTGGGCATTGGACACCTCCTTGATGCAACAAAGGGCTGCTGCCTGGGAAACCCCACACATGTCCCTGGTGGCTCCCTGGAAAGATCCACATGCAAAAATGTTAAGTGCCACACTGATCATCAAGGCCACGGGCACAGGATAACTCCCCAAATCCCATAAGTCGCAACTCATGCTGCAGCAGCGCACATAAGTCAGCGAAGGTCTGCATGGAGAGCTGTAGTCTTCGGTAACAATGCCACTCAGACATTTGGAGGTAGGTGATTCGAGTCCAGTACACTCTCTGATGCAGGTAGGCCATTCTTGGCATGGCCGACTGCTGCTGCTCTTGTCATGGAGCTTCACGGGCAGGCACAGCTGCCTCCTGGCTCTCCCTCTGTCAGCTGCATCATGCCAGGGGGGCCCAAAAAGAGACAAGAACACACAAGAGCACAAAAAATAGGAGTAGAAGTAGACCAAATGGCCCATCGAGCCTGCTCCGCCATTCAGTACAATCATGGTTGATCTTAGGCTTCAATTCCACTTTCCTGCCTGCTCCCCATATCCCTTGATTCCCTGCAAGACCAAAAATCTATCTATCCCAGCCTTAAAAATATTCAATGATGGAGCATCCACAACCCTCTGGGGTAGAGAATTCCAAAGATTCACAACCCTTTGAGTGAAGAAATTTCTCCTCATCGCAGTCCTGAATGATTAGACCCTTATCCTGAGACTGTGTCTCTGTGTTCTAGATTCCCCGACCAGTGAGAACAATCTCTCAGCTTCTACCCTATCAAGCCTTTTCAGAATCTTGTATGCCTCAATTAGATCACCTCTCATTCTTCTAAACTCCAGAGAATATAGGCCCAATTTACTCAGCCTCTCATCTTAGGACAACCCCCTCATCCCAGGGACCAATTTAGTAAATCTTCGCTGCACTGCCTCCAGTGCAAGTATATCCTTTCTTAAATGTGGAGACCAAAACTGCACACAGTATTCCAGCTGCGGTCTCACCAAAGCCCTGTACAATTTTAGTAAGACTTCTTTATTCCTGTACTCCAATCCCCTTGCAATAAAGGCCAACATGCCATTTGCCTTCCTAATAGCCTGCTGCACCTACTTGTTAACTTTGTGCATTCCTTGTACAAGTACCCCCAAAGTCTCTCTGTGTTATATATGTATATATTGTTATACTATCTGTAAAGTATTAGGAACTAATTAGCTAGGAACTAGTTGTTACATAATGCTCTCTCAGAGATCCGCTCACAGGGAGGCGTGTCTCCTGAAGTGCTGCAATGTCCACATTGAGTCTACTGAGCTCCCTGCGAGCGGATCTCTGAGGGAGCAAGACTACACCTTCTTCTGGAAGGGTAGGGATCCTGAAGAACCAAGATAGCATGGAGTGGGCTTTGCCATCAGAAACTCTCTGCTCAGCATGATACAGCCACCTTCAAATGACTCGGAACGCATACTGTCCATCCGACTGCTCACCGCCTCTGGTCCAGTATGCCTATTCAGCATCTATGCTCCAACACTCTGCTCCTCACCTGAAGTTAAAGACCAGTTCTACGTGGAACTCCATAATATCATCAGTAGCATCCCCAATACCGAACATTTGTTCCTGCTGGGGGACTTCAATGCCAGGGTTGGGGCCAACCATGACTCATGGTCCTCCTGCCTTGGGCGTTATGGCATTGGAAGGATGAATGAGAATGGACAGAGACTGCTGGAGTTGTGTACCTATCACAACCTCTGCATCACCAACTCGTTCTTTCATACTAAACCCTGTCATTAGTTTCATGGAGGCACCCAAGATCACGTTGTTGGCACCAGTTGGACCTCGTCATCACAAGGCGAGCCTTTATAAACAGTGTCCAAATCACACGCAGCTTCCACAGTGTGGACTGCGACACTGACCACACTCTGGTGTGCAGCAAAGTTAGACTCAAACCAAAGAAGCTACATCACTCCAAGCAGAAGGGCCGCCCGTGCATCAACACTAACAGAATTTCTTATCTACAGCGGAATGCACACTGGTTTCAATCTCACTTTGAAGAGCTGGAACCTGTTATCGCCGATAAGCGCATTGCACTGTTGAACTACAAGAAAGCCCCCAGCGAGTTAACATCCGTAGCACTTAAAGTAGCCAGAAGCGCTGCACAAAGAACAGCCAGGCGCTGTGCAAATGACTACTGGCAACAACTATGCAGTCGTATTCAGCTGGCCTCCAACACCGGAAACATCAGAGGAATGTATGATAGCATTAAGAGAGCTTTTGGGCCAACCATCAAGAAGATTGCCCCCCCTCAAGTCTAAATCAGGGGACGTGATCACTAACCTTATCTTTGGCCTCCTTATCTCGAGAGACAATGGATACGCGCCTGGAGGTGGTCAGTGGTGTGTGGAGCAGCGCCTGGAGTGGCTATAAAGGCCAATTCTAGAGTGACAGGCTCTTACACAGGTGCTGCAGAAAAATTTGTTTGTCGGGGCTGTTACACAGTTGGTTCTCCCCTTGCACTTCTGTCTTTTTTCCTGCCAACTGCTACGTCTCTTCGACTTGCCACACTTTAGCCCTGCCTTTATGGCTGCCCGCCATCTCTGGCGAACGCTGGCAACTGACTCCCACGACTTGTGATCAATTTGTGGCAAGTCGAAGAGACGTAGCACTTGGCAGGAAAAAAGACAGAAGTGCAAGGGGAGAACCAACTGTGTAACAGCCCCGACAAACGAATTTTTCTGCAGCACCTGCGTAAGAGCCTGTCACTCCAGAATTCCTTCTTCATGTCGCGTTTGCAGACGTCTTTAAAGCGGAGACATGGACGGCCGGTGGGTCTGATACCAGTGGCGAGCTCGCTGTACAATGTGTCTTTGGGGATCCTGCCATCTTCCATGCGGCTCACATGGCCAAGCCATCTCAAACGCCGCTGACTCAGTAGTGTTTATAAGCTGGGGATGTTGGCCACCTTGAGGTTGGCCACTTCTGTGTTGGAGATACAGTCTTGCCACCTGATGCCAAGTATTCTCCGGAGGCAGCGAAGATGGAATGAATTGAGACGTCGCTCTTGGCTGACATACGTTGTCCAGGCCTCGCTGCCATAGAGCAAGGTACTGAGGACACAGGCTTGATACACTCGGACTTTTGTGTTCTGTGTCAGTGTGCCATTTTCCCACACTCTCTTGGCCAATCTGGACATAACAGTGGAAGCCTTTCCCATGCGCTTGTTGATTTCTGCATCTAGAGACAGGTTACTGGTGATAGTTGAGCCTAGGTAGGTGAACTCTTGAACCACTTCCAGAGCATGGTCGCCAATATTGATGGATGGAGCATTTCTGACGTCCTGCCCCATGATGTTCGTTTTCTTGAGGCTGATGGTTAGGCCAAATTCATTGCAGGCAGCCGCAAACCTGTCGATGAGACTCTGCAGGCACTCTTCAGTGTAAGATGTTAAAGCAGCATCGTCAGCAAAGAGGAGTTCCCTGATGAGGACTTTCCGTACTTTGGACTTCGCTCTTAGACGGGCAAGGTTGAACAACCTGCCCCCTGATCTTGTGTGGAGGAAAATTCCTTCTTCAGAGGACTTGAACGCATGTGAAAGCAGCAGGGAGAAGAAAATCCCAAAAAGTGTGGGTACGAGAACACAGCCCTGTTTCACGCCACCCACGTCACCAACGCAAGCAAATAGACCACTGGGTGGAGCACTACCTAGAACTGTACTCCAGGGAAAATGTTGCCACTGAGACCGCCCTCAATGCAGCCCAGTCTCTGCCAGTCATGGATGAGCTGGACGAACAGCCAACAAAATCGGAACTCAGTGATGCCATTGATACTCTAGCCTGTGGAATATCTCCTGGGAAGGACGGCATTACCCCTGAAATAATCAAGAGTGCCAAGCCTGCTAAACTCTCAGCACTCCATGAACTGCTTTGCCTGTGCTGGGATAAGGGAGCAGTACCTCAGGACATGTGCGATGCCAATATCATCACCCTCTATAAGAACAAGGGTGACCACGGTGACTGCAAAAACTACCGTGGAATCTCCCCGCTCAGCGTAGTCACTCGAGTCATTTTAAACAGACTCCAGAAGCTGGCTGAGCATGTCTACCCTGAGGCACAGTGTGGCGTTCGAGCAGAGAGATCCACCATTGACATGCTGTTCTCCCTTCGCCAGCGACAGGAGAAATGCCATGAACAACAGATGCCCCTCTACATTGCTTTCATAAATCTCACCAAAGCCTTTGACCTCGTCAGCAGACATGATCTCTTCAGACTACTACCAAAGATTGGATGTCCACCAAAGCTACTAAGTATCATCACCTCATTCCATGACAATATGAAAGGCACAATTCAGCATAGCGGTGCCTCATCAGACCCCTTTCCTATCCTGAGTGGTGTGAAACAGGGCTGTGTTCTCGCACCCACACTGTTTGGGATCTTCTTCTCCCTGCTGCTCTCACATGCGTCCAAGTCTTCAGAAGAAGGAATTTTCCTCCACACTAGAACAGATGGCAGGTGTTCAACCTTGCCCGTCTTAGAGCGAAGACCAAAGTACGGAAAGTCCTCATCAGGGAACTCCTCTTTGCTGACGATGCTGCATTAACATCCCACTCAGAAGAGTGTTTGCAGAGACTCATCGACAGGATTGCGGGTGCCTGCAACGAATTTGGCCTAACCATCAGCCTCAAGAAAATGAACATCATGGGACAGGATATCAGAAATGCTCCATCTATCAATATCAGCGACCACGCTCTGGAAGTGGTTCAAGAGTTCACCTGCCTAGGCTCGACTATCACCAGTAGCCGGTCTTTCGATGCAGAAATCAACAAGCGCATGGGAAAGGCATCCGCTGCTATGTCCAGACTGGCCAAGAGAGTGTGGGAAAATGGCGCACTGACACGGAACACAAAAGTCCGAGTGTATCAAGCCTGTGTCCTCAGTACCTTGCTGTACACCAGTGAGGCCTGGACAATGTATGTCAGCCAAGAGCTCTCAATTCATTCCATCTTCGCTGCCTCCAGAGAATCCTTGGCATCAGGTGGCAGGACCGTATCTCCAACACAGAAGTCCTTGAGGCAGCCAACATCCCCAGCATGTACACCCCACTGAGCCAGCGGTGCCTGAAATGGCTTGGCCATGTGAGCCGCATGGAAGATGGTAGGATCCCCAAGGACACATTGTACAGCGAGCTCGTCACTGATATCAGACTCACCGGCCGTCCATGTCTCCGTTTTAAAGACGTCTGCAAATGCGACATGAAGTCCTGTGACATTGACCACAAGTCGTGGGAGTCAGTTGCCAGTGATCGCCAGAGCTGGCGGGCAGCCATAAAGGCAGGGCTAAAGAGTGGCGAGTCAAAGAGTCTTAGCTGTTGGCAGGAAAAAAGACTGAAGCGCAAGCAGAGAGCCAACTGTGTAACAGCCCCGACAACCAATTTTATCTGCAGCACCTGTGGAAGAGTCTGTCACTCTAGAATTGGCCTTTATAGCCACTCCAGGTGCTGCTTCACAAACCACTGACCACCTCTAGGCGCTGACCCATTGTCTCCCGAGACAAGGAGGCCAAAGAAGATGTTGTTACGTGTAAGTGTTCCAGTGGGGGGCCTCATTCATGGCTGCACTGGGGAATCATGTTATATGTAACACAAGAACCAGTTCAGCCAGTTTCTATAGCACAAGCATGGTGTTGAAATAAACATGACTGATTCCTTTTCCAAGTTTAAAGTTGTTGCTTCACTGCATCGACCCTGCTCCCTGTCTCTTGGCTTAACTGAAGGATAGCCATTTGGGAGGTCAGAGTCTTCATCTGTCTGCTCATGGCTTCATGTGCTCTGGCAGTGTCTACAGCCTGCGATACTATGAGCTTGTCCTGTCCGATTAGAGCTTTCTGTATTTCAGGATGTGCAGAACCCCAAATGAGCTGATCTATCAGCTGTTCATCTGTGTCCTTAAATTTACATTTTCTGGCTGCATTTTTCAATCTTGATACAAAATTGTCAATCGGCTCACCTAGTTCCTGTCTGATATAGGGGCATTATGTTTTAAAGAAAGAGGAATGTTATATATGTATCTATTGTTATACTATCTGTAAAGTGTTAGGAACTAATTAGCTAGGAACTAGTTGTTATGTATAAGTGTTCCAGAGGGGGGCCTCATTCACGGCTGCACTGGGGAGTCATGTTATATGTAACACAAGAACCAGTTCAACCAGGTTCTACAGCACAAATATGGTTTTGAAATAAACAAGACTGACTCCAGCCTTTTCCAAGTTTAAAATGTGATTCTTTCCAACATCTGGGAACCAGAAACAGCATAAAGACGAAACACTCTGAACATCAACACTTAGCAGTTTCACACCTTTTAAAAAATATTCTGCTTTTCTATTTTTACGACCAAAAAGAACAACTTCACACTTCCCTACATTATACTCCATTTGCCATCTTGTTGCCCACTCACATAACCTGTCTATATCTCTTTGCAGCCTCTCTACTTCCTCCCCGCACCTTACCTTTCCAACGAGCAATGTATCATCAGCAAACTTAGAAACATTACTCTCTGTCTCTTCATCCAAGTCATTAATACAGAGTGTAAGTAACGAGGCCCCAGCACTGACCCTTGCAGTACCCCACTATTAACTGCCTGCCAACTAGAAAGTGCCTCATTTATGCCCACTCTCTGATTCCTGTCTGTTAACCAATCCTCTATCCATGCTAATATATTACCCCCAACACCATGAGCGCTTACCTTGCCTATTAATCTTTTATGTAGAACCTTATCAAATGCCTTTTGAAAATCCAGGTATACTACATTCCTCTTTATCTACCCTACTCGTTACATCCTCAAAAACTCAAATAAATTTGTCAAACAGGATCTCCCTTTAGTAAAACCATGCTGACTTGTTCTAATCATACTATGCTTTTCTAAGTGCAATGTTAAGACTTCTTTAATAATAGTTTCCAGCATCTTCCCAACAAGTGATGTTAGGCTAACTGGCCTATAGTTCCCTGTTTTCTCTCTACCTCCTTTCTTGAAAAGTGACATAACATTTGCCAACTTCCAATCTGATGGGACCATTCCTGAGTTTAAGGAATGCTGGAAAATCATAGCCAGCGCATCCACTATCTCTGAAGCTATCTCTTTTAGAACCCTAGGATGTAGGCCTTTCTCACCACTGACTAAATCTGGACCCGACATCGCGTTGTTGGATTTCCAGGCGGATGCCCACCCCTCCATTCCTGCTCCAAATGGCCTCATTAAATTCAGCCCTTCAAGCACATATCCAAGTACTTTTTAAATGTTATGAGGTTTTCCACCTCTACCACCCTTTCATTCAGTAAGTTCCAGGTCCCCACCACCGTCTGGGTGAAAAACCTCCCCTCAAATCCCCTCTACCTCTTACCCTAAATCTATTTCCCCTGGTTATGGGCCCCTCAAGCAAGGGGAATAGGGCCTTCCTATCCACTCTATCTAGATCTGTTAGAATTGTATACACTTCCCACAGGTCCCCATTGGGGCCTCACTGCCAAATTTCCACTCCTGCCCACCAGCCAAGGAGTGAATCTGGCCAGGTGTCAGGCAGGACTCCGGGTACTTTTATTTAAATGGGGCTGTCATGTACAGAAGGACCCACAATGAAATGGAAGAATATGAGTTTTAAAAAACTGTTAAACAAAACCATAAAAACATGACTACATATACCACTGTCAAAATGGAATAGCGGTCACGTGACCCCTCCTGTACTGGAAATCAATGAACCTGATTACAAGAATGGAACTCGCTAACTTCATCTAAAATAGCTCTGGGGAGAACCCCTTTGAAATTAAAAAA